>NC_091585.1:707398-712398 GCF_042767895.1 Penaeus vannamei
GAAGGGGGGAAGGGGGGGAAAGAGGGGGAGGGGGGAGGGGAGGAAAGAAGAAAGGGAAAAAAGGGGGGGGGAGGGGGGGGGAGAGGGGGGGAGGGGGAGGGGAAAGGGGGAGAAGGAGGAGGAAGGGGGAGGAGAGGAAAAAGGGGGGGGGGGAAAAAGGGGGGAAAAAGGGAAAAAGGGAAAGGGGGAAGGGGGAGAGGGAGAGAGAGAGAGAGAGAGAGAGAGAGAGAGAGAGAGAGAGAGAGAGAGATGAGAGAAAAAAGGGGGGGGGAGAGGGGAGGGGGGGGGGGAAAAAGGGGGGGAGGGGGGGAAAAGGAGGGAGGGAGGGAGGGAGAGAGAGTGAAGGAGAAAAAAAAGAGAGAGAGAGAGAGAGGAGGGGGGGAGGGGGGGGAAAGGGGAAAAAGGGGGAAGAAAAAGCCCCTTTTTTTCTTTTTTTCCCTTTTTTTTTTTTTTTTTTTTTTTTTTTTTTTTTTCCTTTTTTTTTTCTCTTTCTCTTTCTCTTTTTCTTTTTTTGTTTTTCTTTCTTTCTTTTTTCTTTTCTCTTTTTCTTTTCTTTCCCCTTTTTTTTCTCTCTTTTTTTTCCCTTTTTTTTCTCTTTCTTTTTTTTCGTTCTTTCTTTTTTCTTTTTTTTTTCCCTTTTTTTCCCCCCTTTCCTTTTTCCCCCCCTTTTTTTCCTTTTTCCCTTTTTTCCCCTTTTTTTCCCCTTTTTTTTTCCCCTTTTTCTTTTTTCCCTTTTTTTCCCTTTTTCCCTTTTTTTCCCTCCCTTTTTTTTCTTTTTTCCCTTTTTCCCTTTTTTCCCCTTTTTTTCCCCTTTTTTTTTCCCTTTTTTCCTTTTTTCCCCCTTTCCTTTTTTCCCTTTTTTTCCCCCCCTTTCCTTTTTTTTCTTTTTTTTTTCCTTTTTCCCTTTTCCTTTTTTCCTCTTCCTTTTTTTTCTTTCTTTCTCTTTTTTTTTTCTTTTTTTTTTTCTTTCTTCTTTCTTTCCCTTTTTTTTCTTTTTTTTCTTTCTTTCTCTTTTTCTTTTTTTTTTTTTGTCTTTCTTTTTTTCTTTTCTTTTCTTTTTTTTTCCTTTTTTTTCCTTTTTTCTTTTTTTTTCCCCCCCCCCCTCCCCCCTTTTTTCCTTTCCCCCCCCTACCTTTTTTCCCCCCCCTCCCCCCTTTTTTCCCCCCCCCTTTCCCCCCCCCTTCCCCCCTTCCCCCCTTTTCCCCCCCCCTTTTTTCCCCCCTTTTAAATTTTTCCCCCATTAAATCCCACCCCTAATTTTTTTTTCCCCTTTACCTAAAATTTCCATATAAACCCCATTTTTTTCTATCTATTATTTTCAACAACTATTTACCCTATTTTTCATTTTCTTCTTTTATCAAAATTATTTATTTTTTCCCTTTTTATCTATCAAATTTTTTACAACCTTTTTTTTTCTTCCCTTTTTTATCCCCTTCTTCCTTTTTTTTTTCTTTTCATCTATCTATTATCAATATCTATTTATCTACCCATCTATCTATCTATTTTTCTTTTTTTTCCCATTTTATCTATCTATTTTTTTTTCTTTTATTTATTATCACATTTTTATTTTTTTTATTTTTTTATTTAAAAAACATCTTAAATTTTTCTATCCCTTTTCTATCTATTATACAACATCTATTTATCCTTTTTTTCCCCATTTATCTATCCTTATCATTTCAAAAAAACCCTTTTTATTTATCTATGGCCAATTTTATCTACCCAATTATACAACATCTTTTTTCCCATCATTTTTCTATCAAAAGAGCATAAATTATCCATTTCTTGGGCCCCCTTCCCAGCTCCACCCCTTTTGGGGGAAAATAACAACCACTGCCTGTCATTCTTTATAAATCAAGTGCTGTATTTGACTTTAAAATTTTTTAAATTTTGTTAATGATTTTGGGGGGCCCCACGGGGGCTTTTCAGAAAAGGGGGGGAAAACCCCAATTCCTCATCCTTTTGAGATGTAATCTTGCTTTTGTCACAATAAACGGGGTCTAAGTAAAAATTTAAAAACCACTCATATCAAACACACCCCACCCCTCCCCAAACCCTTTAAAAATCCTCAAGAAATTAATTTATATATATATATATATATATATATATATATATATATATATATATATATATATATATATATATATAAAAATTTTTTAAAATAAAAAATTGTTTTCATGCAAAAAAATATCCTGTCTCTCTTTTTCTCTGTCTCTTTTTTTCCCCCCCTTTTTTTCCCCCTCTTCCCCCTTCTCTCTCCCCCTTCCCCCTCCCCCCCCCCCCCCCCCTCTCTCTCCCCCCCCTCCCCCCCCCCCCCCCCTTCCCCTCCCCCCCCCCCCCCCCCCCCCCCCCCCCCCCCCCCCCCCCCCCCAAAGGGAAGCCCCCGGGGACGAAAAAAACCCGCCCGAAAAGAAAAACAACACAGCCCCCGGGAACTGTGGCGCGCCTTTTCACGGAAGAAAAATTTTTAACCGGTTTTGTTTTCCGAAACCCACCCCGGGAAATTAAAGGGAAGGGACACACACACACAACACACACACACCACACACCAACACACAACACACAACAGCCACAACAACAGACAACAAACAGACAACACCCCACACACACACACACACACACACAAAACCACACACACACACAAACACACACAACACAACAAAAACACAACACACACACAACACACACACACACACACACACACACACACACACACACACACACACACAAACACACACACACATCACACACACAGCACACACACACCACCCGGGGCACAAACAAAATAAACCAACCCACACACACCCGGGAAACACCACAGCACACACACACACACACACACACACACACACACACACACACACACACACACACACACCACAACACACACACACACACACATGCACACACCCCCCCCACACACACCACACCCCAAAACCACCAAAAACACATGCAAACAAACACACACACACCCCAACAACAAAAAAAAAAACCAAAAAAAAAAAAAAAAAAAAAAAAAAAAAAGAAAAGGGGGGGGGGGAAAAAAAAGGGGGGAAAAAAAAAAAATAAAAAAAAAAAAAGGGGGGGGGGGGGGAAAAGGGGGGGGGGGGAAAGGGGAAAAAAATGGGGGGAAAATAAAGGGGGAAAAAAAAAAAAAAAAGGGGAAAAAGGGGGATGGAAGGGGAAAAGGGGGAAAAATCCGGGAGGGGGGGAGGGGGAAAGGGGGGGGTGGGGGAGGGCGGGGGGAAGGAGGAAGGAGGGGAGGGGGGGAAAGGGGGGGGGGAGGAGGGGGGGAGGGGGAGGAGGAGGGGGGGAAAGGGGGGGGGGGAGGGGGAGGGGGGGAAAGGAAGAGAGGGGGGGGGAGGGAAGAGGAGGAGGAGGAGGAGGAGGGGGGGAGGGGGGGGGGAGGGGGGGGAGGAGGAGGAGGAGGAGGAGGGGGGAAAGGGGGGGGGGGGGAGGAGGAGGGGGAAGGGGAAGGAGGGGGAAGGAGGAAGGGAGGGAAGGGAGAAGGAGAAGGAGAAGGAAAAGGGGAAAAGGGAAAGGAAAGGAAAGGAAAGGAAAGAAAAGAAAGGAAAGGAAAAGAAAGAAAAAAGAAGAAGAAAAAAAGAAGAAGAAGAAGAAGAAGAAAAAAAAAAGAAGAAAAAAGAAAGAAGGAAAAAAAGGAAAAAAAAGAAAAAAAAAGGGAGGAGGAGGGGGAAAGGGAGAAAAAAGAAGAAGGAAAAAAAGAAAAAGGAGGAGGTGGGGGAAGAAAAAAGGAAAAAGGAAAAAGGGGGAGAAAAAAAAAGAAAAAAAAAGGAAGGGGGAAGGGGGAAGGGGGAAAGGGGGGACAAGGAAGGGGGAAGGGGGGAAGGGGGAAAAGGGGGAAGGGGGAAAAGGGGGAAGGGGGGAAGGGGGAAGGGGAAAGAAGAAAAAAGAAAAAAAGAAAAAAAGGGAAGGGGGAAGGGGGAAAAGAAAGAAAAAAAAGGGAAAGGGGAAAAAAAGGGAAAAAGGAAAAAGGAAAAAGGAAAAATGAAAGGGGAAAGGAAAGGGAGAAAAGGAAAGGAGAAAAAGGGAAAAGGGAGGGAGGGGGGAAAAGGGAAAAGGGGGGAAAAAAAGGGGGGGAAGGGGAAGGGGGAAGGGGGAAGGGGGAAAAAGGGAAAGGAAGGGGGAAGGGGGAAGGGGGAAAAGGGGGAAAAAGGGGGAAAAAGAAGAAGAAAAGAAGAAGAAAAGAAAAGAAGATGAAGAAGAACAAGAAGAAGGGAAACCCCCAGACGTCCCCCTCTCCCCCCTTTTTCCCCCCCCCCCATTTTCCCCTCTCTCCTCCCCCCTCTTTTTCTCTCTCTCCCCTCTTTCCCCCCCACTCACTCACTCACTCACTCACTCACCCCTCCCCCTCCCCCCTCCCCCTCCCCCTCCCCCTCCCCCTGACCCCCCTCCCCCTCCCTCTCCCCCTCCCCCTCTCCCCCCCTCCCCCCCTCCCCCCCTCCCCCCCTCCCCCCCTCCCCCCCTCCCCCTCTCTCTCTCTCTCTCTCTCTCTCTCCTTCCTTCCTTCCGCTTCCTTTTTCCCCCCTTTCCCCCTGTTCCACCTCCCCTCTCTCTTTCCCCCTCCCCCTTTTTTTCCCCCCCCTTTTTTTTTTTTTTTTTTTTTTTTTTTTTTTTATTTCCCTCCCCCTCCCCCCCTCCCCCTCCTCCCCCCCTCCCCCCCTCCCCCCCTCTCTCTCTCTCTCTCTCTCTCTCTCTCTCCCCTCTCTCTCTCTCTCTCTCTCTTTCTTTCTCTCTCTCTCTCTCTCTCCCTCTCTCTCTCTCTCCCCCTCTCCCCCTCTCCCCTCTCTCTCTCCCCTCCCCCCCCCCCCCCCCCCCCCCCCCCCCCATCATCCTTTTTACAATTACTTGTAAGTCTACCACCGCAATCAATAACAATAATACTCATAATAATAGTTTATTAAAGCCAAAAAAAAAAAAAAATACATCACACCCAACAACGGAAGATCCCCATCGCACACTACGCGCCGTTTCAGCAATCC
>NC_091585.1:736728-749228 GCF_042767895.1 Penaeus vannamei
TTCCTCCTCCCTCTTTTTCCCCCTTCCCCTTCCTCCTCCTCCCTCTCTTCCCCCCTTCCCCTTCCCCTTTCCTCCTCCACCCCTTCCCCCCTTCCCTTCCCTCCTCCACCCCTTCTTCCCCTTCCCCTTCCTCCTCCACCCCTTCCCTTCCTCCCTCCCTCTCTTTCCCCCTTCCCCTTCCTCCTCCCCTCCCTCTTTTTCCCCCTCCTCCCTTCCCCTTCCTCCCTCCCGCTCTCTCCCCTTCCCCTCTCCTCCTCCTCCTCTTTCCCCTTCCCTCCTCCACCCCCTTCCCCCTCCTCCCTTCCTCCTCCCTGTCTTCCCCCCTTCCCCTTCCCCCTTCCCACCCCTTCCCCCATCCTCCCTTCCTCCCTTCCCCCTTCCTCCACCCCCTTCCCCTTCCCCTTCCATCCCTTCCCTCTCCTTCCCTCCTTCCCCACTTCCTCCCTCCTCCCTTCCCCTTCCTCCTCCATCCCTTCCCCTCTTCTCCCCTTCCCTCCTCCATCCCTCCCTCCTCCCTTCCCCTTTCTCCTCCCTCTCTTTTCCCCCTTCCCCCTTTCTCCCCTTCCCCTTCCTCCCTCCATCCCTTCCCCCCCTTCCTCCCTCCCTCTCTTCCCCCCTTCCCCTTCCCCCTTCCCCCTTTCCCCTTCCTCCCTCCACACCTTCCCCCTCCTCCTCCCTTTCTCCCTTCCCCTTCCCTCCTCCCTGTCTTCCCCTTCCTCCTCCCTCTCTTTCCCCCTCTTCCCCTTCCTCCTCTGCCTCCATCCCTTCCCCCCTTCCCCTTCCTCCCCTTCCCCTTCCCCCGGCGCCATGGATCGCCAACATCAGCCGGCGCCGACGACGTCCCCCTCAGCCTCTCTCCCTCCGTCTCCCGAACCGCACCTGCTCAGGGCTCGAGCCGGAAAAGCCGCGACCATCCGCTGGCAAGAGCGGCGCGGCGGTTCTCCTCGATGCCTTGAACCGCCGGCTCGGATTATACATATTGACAAATGTATAAAAAAAATAATGAATGAACGAGAACTGATTATGAATGAATGACAATTGAGTATCTTTCACAATACGAGAGACGTGTTTGGCCGGTTTTCGATTGCGTCTTCGGCAGAAATGCGCGATGCCTCCCTGGCGGCGTTCGTGGATTCGGCGTGTTCGCAGGCGCGTGCATGCGGATCCAGCAGCATGCATGACTGCGAACGGAAAAGGAAGTACGCGCTTGCACGGGAGAGAATATAGATGTGCGTCTTGTGTGAGTGTGTCTGTGCGTGCATGTCAATCATCCTCTCTCTACTGCATTGGTGTGTGGTAAATATATACACATACATACATATATATGTGTATATATATGTATATATATATATATATATATATATATATATATATATATATATATTTATAGAATACACACACACATATACATATATACATACATATATATATATATATATATATATATATATATATATATATATATATATATATATATATATATATTTATATATTTATATATTTATATATATATATATATATATATATATATATATATATATATATATATATATATATATATATGCACACGGACACACACACACATACATACATATATATATATAAATATATATATATATATATATATATATATATATATATATATACATATATACATACAATATGTATATACACATACATAAGTGTATGTATGATATGTGTACAAGTTCATAGCCAGACAGCCACGTAGTTAAGCAGCCACACCCCCCCCCCCCACGCCAGCCCGCCCGCTGCACTCCGAAGCGGCGAAGCGCTCCAGCGGCAGAGCAAGCAGAGGCAGACGAAGCAGCGGCAGAGGAAGCGGCGGCAGAGGAAGCTCCGACAGACGAAGCGGCGGCAGAGGAAGCGGCGCCAGCGGCCGAAGCGGCAGAGGAAGCAGAGGCAGAGGAAGCAGAGGCAGACGAAGCAGCGGCAGAGGAAGCAGAGGCAGACGAAGCAGAGGCAGAGGAAGCGGCGCCAGAGGAAGCAGAGGCAGAGGAAGCGGCGCCAGCGGCCGAAGCGGCAGACGAAGCAGAGGCAGAGGAAGTGGCGGCAGAGGAAGTGGCGCCAGAGGAAGCGGCCGCCACGGAATCTTGCGCCTTCCGCCCCGGGCGCAGTGCCACCTCGTGCCACCAGACTGCCGCGCCGCCTTCCCTCCCGCGACGGGCGTTCGAGTCACGCCAAGTTGTCGCCCCGTGTCACCCGCCCGCCGTGTCGCCCGCCCGCCGTGTCGCCCGCCCGCCGTGTCACCCGCCCGCCGTGTCACCCGCCCGCCGTGTCACCCGCCCGCCGTGTCACCCGCCGTGTCGCCCGTTCTGGATATTCTATTCTATTCATCGCCAACATGAATACGGCTCTTCATGTTGTCGCTCTTCCAGGCAGGAAATGAAATCGCGGTTTTCCAGCTTTTCCCTTCAGAATAAGTACTTTTTTTTTTTGTCTTTGCTCTTCACACAAAATGACTTGCTGATTTATGAAATATTTCTCGAGATTTTGTCTCTTTACTGAGAAGTCGTCGAAGAGCTGCGTGATTAAACTACGATGATAATTAAACTACGATGATGATTAAACTACGATTAAAATTAATCTACGATGATAATTAAACTACTAATTAAACTACGATGATAATTAAACTACGATGATGATTAAACTACGATTAAAATTAATCTACGATGATAATTAAACTACTAATTAAACTACGATGATAATTAAACTACGATGATAATTAAACTACGATGATAATTAAACTACGATGATAATTAAACTACGATGATAATTAAACTACGATGATAATTAAACTACGATGATAATTAAACTACGATGATAATTAAACTACGATGATAATTAAACTACGATGATAATTAAACTACGATGATAATTAAACTACGATGATAATTAAACTACGATGATAATTAAACTACGATGATAATTAAACTACGATGATAATTAAACTACGATGATAATTAAACTACGATGATAATTAAACTACGATGATAATTAAACTACGATGATAATCAAACTACGATGATAATTAAACTGCGATGATAATTAAACTAACGGAAACGCCATCATTGAACACCTATGTACTTCAAGATCTAATATGAAACTATTATTATTATTATTATCTATCATTATTACTATTATCATTATTATCTATTATTATTATTATTATTATCTATTATTATTATTATTATTATTATTATTATTATTATTATCTATTATTATTATTATTATTATCATTATTATTATTATTATTATTATTATTATTATCTATTATTATTATTATTATTATTATCTATTATTATTATTATTATTATTATCTATTATTATTATATTATGATTCGCTGCCACCAAGGCATCTCTGACAGTTAATTAAAATTCGTAATTATAAAGTTGTTTTGCTTTGTCATTTTGCAATGTCGAGTCCGCGAATTATCATACAATCTTGATTACTTGTGGAATTAACGTGCTATTTCCGGTTTCGATACGATTATCGTACTGTTTATAACGACGTTTCCTTTCATAGAATATTGTAAAGAAAAAAAAAATCTTGTTTACAAATATATATAAAATCATACAATTCTAATATAAAATACAATTTCCTGCTTCGGACTTTTAAAGATCGTGTAATTGGCTGTTCCGTAAAAAATAAATAAATAAATAAATGAATAAAATAAATGAATAAAACCATCATGTGATTTTGAGTTCATCTCTTTTTTTTTTGACTTGATATTATCATACAATTTTTCCATTTCTGTGCACTGTACACCGTGAACTAAAATGAAATAACCGCGCTGTCTGTTTTCCCATGAAAATATCACGCGAATTAGAATGATATACTTCTGCGCGGACTTTTATTTAGCGATAATCTCAGGCACATGCACCCCCCCCCCCCCCAAAAAAAAAAAAAAAAAAAAAAAAAAAAAAAAAAAAAAAAAAAATTGCCATCTTCTCACAGTCTTTTTTTTTTTTCATTCCTAATCATCCAATCAGAACTCGCCCCGTGGGAATCCGGCGGTTGTGATTGGCTCTTTGGCCTAAAAATAAGATGCTTAAACTGTCTCGGAAACCACTAGGCTTCATACTTTTTTTTTTTTTTTGTCTATTTTTAATATCTTGCAGCAATATGTTTTCTTTTAATTATTCGACAAACATAAATATAACCTGTACTATAATTTTGCGGCTCAAAACTTAGACAAATGCACTAAGAAAATAAATAAATAAATAAAAAATAATAAAAAATAATAAATAAAATAAATCTACATGATCTTTATGAGTCATTTCATCAAATATTTCACCCATTTCATGTTATTATTCATATTTTCACTATTTTCTTTAGCCATCATCACTTTGATCGTCTATATCATTATCATTAAAAACACCATCGATATAACGACTGATATTTATTATTATTATTGTTTATTATTATTATTATTATTATTAACATTTTTATCATTAATCACTATCTTTATCATTAGTGTTATCTGGCCTTGGTGTCTAACATACTTAATTGCCCTAACCATTAACCATTATCTTAATCACTAATATGATTAATGTTGAAGATGACAAAATAAACATCATTTTTATTTTTTTTTTTTTTTCATCACTATTATCTGGGTCACGTGATCGAGGGATACGAGGCTTTCGGTTTATAATATTGTTATTGTGTCTGTCTAGGTTTATATATATCTTTTCCTAGTTGTTTTACAGTGACTTTCACTCTTCACCCTTCGTTCTCTCCAATTCTTCTCGCTTTCCCTCTCTCTTGTTTTATATCCCTCTCTCTCTCTCTTTCTTTCTCTCTCTGTCTCGCTCGCTCGCTCGCTCGCTCTCTCTCTCGTTCTTTCTTTCTCTTTCTCTCTCTCTCTCTATCTCCAATTCTTCTCACTTTCCCTCTCTCTTGTTTTATTTCCCTCTCTCTCTCTCTCTCTCTCTCTCTCTCTCTCTCTCTCTCTCTCTCTCTCTCTCTCTCTCTCTCTCTCGTTCTCTCTCTCTCTCTCTTTCTCGCCTTAGCTTCTCTCCCCCTTTCTCCTTCTTCTCTCCTAACCCCTTCTCTCTCTCTCTCTCTCTCTCTCTCTCTCTCTCTCTCTCTCTCTCTCTCTCTCTCTCACTCTCACTCTCACTCTCACTCTCACTCTCACTCTCACTCTCACTCTCACTCTCACTCTCACTCTCACTCTCACTCTCTCTCTCTTTCTCTCTTTCTCTCTTTCTCTTTCTCTTTCTCTCTTTCTCTTTCTCTCTCTCTCTCTCTCTCTCCCTCTCTCTCTCTCTCTTTCTCGCCTTAGCTTCTCTAACCCTTTCTCCTTCTTCTCTCCTAACCCCTTCTCTCTCTATCTCTCTCGCTGTAACAGGACATACGTTGAAGATGGGTAATCATTATACTGTAGAACAACCGGGAAGTCATTAAAGATTTAAACGCAAAAAAAACGAAAAGAAAAAAAAATGCAGAAATAAAAAAAAAAAATAAAAATCCTCGTAAACACATTTTTTTGCATGCCCGATGTGCGATGATGCGCTGGATTCGCTCGACCAATCAGAGGCGGCGACAGATGCCTCTCCTTCCCTAAGAGGATCCGTCTCCGGCCCTGTGATTGGTCGGGTAATTATGCCATTAAGTAACTCGATCACGAATGGCGGTCGCAGGTACCGTTGGAGGAGGGGGAGGTGGGGGGGGAGGTGGGGGGGGGAATGGGGGGGGGGGGTCGTGTGTGTTTGTGGGTGCATGTATACAACCATGCGTGTGTATGTGTGTGTATGTGCACAGGAGTGTGTGTGTGTGTGTGACGTTTCTGTGTGTGCGTGTACATGTATATGTAAATTTTCTGTCAACATACATGGTGTATACATGACAGTATGTGCTGTGTCTATGTGTGCGTGTACATGTATATGTATATTTTCCGTGAACGTACGTGGTGTATACATGTCTACGTGCATGACAGTACGTGCTGTGTGTATGTGCACACGAGTGGGTGTGCGACGTGTCTATGTGTGTACGTATGTGTATATGATAATTTTCCGTTTATCGTCATCTTTATCAAAGACTCTTTTCTATTTGTCTTTGATATCAGTCTAATCTCCCTTTTTTTTTTATTCTTCCTGTCATTGTTCTTCCTCCCTTTCCCTCTCCCTCTCCTCTTTTTGCCTCGTTCTCCCCAGCCGTGTAAACCATCAGCGTTAGTTTAATTATCATGGTAGTTTAATTATCATGGTAGTTTAATTATCATCGTAGTTTAATTATCATCGTAGTTTAATTATCATCGTAGTTTAATTATCATCGGTTTAATTATCATCGTAGTTTAATTATCATCGTAGTTTAATTATCATCGTAGTTTAATTATCATCGTAGTTTAATTATCATCATCGTAGTTTAATTATCATCGTAGTTTAATTATCATCGTAGTTTAATTATCATCGTAGTTTAATTATCATCGTAGTTTAATTATCATCGTAGTTTAATTATCATCATCGTAGTTTAATTATCATCGTAGTTTAATTATCATCATCGTAGTTTAATTATCATCGTAGTTTAATTATCATCATCGTAGTTTAATTATCCTCGTAGTTTAATTAGCATCGTAGTTTAATTATCATCGTAGTTTAATTATCATCATCGTAGTTTAATTATCATCGTAGTTTAATTATCATCGTAGTTTAATCATCATCGTAGTTTAATTATCATCATCGTAGTTTAATTATCATCGTAGTTTAATTATCATCATCGTAGTTTAATCATCATCGTAGTTTAATTATCATCATCGTAGTTTAATTATCATCGTAGTTTAATTATCATCATCGTAGTTTAATTATCATCGTAGTTTAATTATCATCATCGTAGTTTAATTATCAGCGTAGTTTAATTATCATCGTAGTTTAATTATCCTCGTAGTTTAATTATCATCGTAGTTTAATTATCATCATCGTAGTTTAATTATCATCGTAGTTTAATTATCATCGTAGTTTAATTATCATCGTAGTTTAATTATCATCATCGTAGTTTAATTATCATCGTAGTTTAATTATCATCATCGTAGTTTAATTAGCATCGTAGTTTAATTAGCATCGTAGTTTAATTATCATCGTAGTTTAATTATCATCGTAGTTTAATTATCCTCGTAGTTTAATTATCATCGTAGTTTAATTATCATCGTAGTTTAATTAGCATCGTAGTTTAACTATCATCGTAGTTTAATCATCGTAGTTTAATTATCCTCGTAGTTTAATTATCCTCGTAGTTTAATTATCATCGTAGTTTAATTATCATCGTAGTTTAATTAGCATCGTAGTTTAATTAGCATCGTAGTTTAATTATCATCGTAGTTTAATTATCATCGTAGTTTAATCATCATCGTAGTTTAATTAGCATCGTAGTTTAATTATCATCGTAGTTTAATTAGCATCGTAGTTTAATTATCATCGTAGTTTAATTATCATCGTAGTTTAATTAGCATCGTAGTTTAATTATCATCGTAGTTTAATCATCATCGTAGTTTAATTAGCATCGTAGTTTAATTATCATCGTAGATTCATTTTAATCGTAGTTTAATTATCATCATTGTAGTTTAATCATCATCGTAGTTTAATTATCATCGTAGTTTAATCATCATCGTAGTTTAATTATCATCGTAGTTTAATCATCATCGTAGTTTAATCATCATCGTAGTTTAATTATCATCGTAGTTTAATTATCATCGTAGATTCATTTTAATCGTAGTTTAATTATCATCATTGTAGTTTAATCATCATCGTAGTTTAATTAGCATCGTAGTTTAATTAGCATCGTAGTTTAATTAGCATCGTAGTTTAATTAGCATCGTAGTTTAATTAGCATCGTAGTTTAATTAGCATCGTAGTTTAATTAGCATCGTAGTTTAATTAGCATCGTAGTTTAATTAGCATCGTAGTTTAATTAGCATCGTAGTTTAATTATCATCGTAGTTTAATTATCATCGTAGTTTAATTATCATCGTAGTTTAATTATCATCGTAGTTTAATTATCATCGTAGTTTAATTATCATCGTAGTTTAATTATCATCGTAGTTTAATTATCATCGTAGTTTAATTATCATCGTAGTTTAATTATCATCGTAGTTTAATTATCATCGTAGTTTTGGAGAGAACAGTTACTTCAACCAGGTGACGCCTTCCCATGTGTACGTGTATGCAAACAGACATACAAGGACACGTACATACGTATCTTACACACACACACACACACACACACATATATATATATATATATATATATATATATATATATATATATATATATATATATATATATATATATATATATATATATATATCACACATAACACATACTACACACATACGTATCTTACACATATATATCTCACATATACACCCACACATAACACATACTACAGACAAACGTAAATGTAATAGATATATTGATACAGTGAGAATGGTGATGGTGAAAAGATAATAATAATGACAATATTTAAACCACGAATGACAATATGAACAATAGACGGAAACATTATAACAATACCAATGATAGAAAAAAAAACAAAAAAAAACAATCATAATATCAAATAAAAAAGTGATATAACATAAATTGCGATAAAGAAATAAAGCAACAAGACTAACCAACAGAAACAACAACAACAAACAAGAGAGACAAGACGACTATCAACAACCCAGCCCGACGTCAGCTGAGCCATCCACAATCGCAAAGCACCGTGGCCAACATCACAACAAAGACAAAAAATCAACATCACAACAAAGACAAAAAGTCAACATCACAACAAAGACAAAAATTCAACATCACAACAAAGACAAAAAATCAACATCACAACAAAGACAAAAAATCAACTTCACAACAAAGACAAAAAATCAACTTCACAACAAAGACAAAAAATCAACTTCACAACAAAGACAAAAAATCAACATCACAACAAAGACAAAACATCAACAAAGACAAAAAATCAACTTCACAACAAAGACAAAAAATCAACTTCACAACAAAGACAAAAAATCAACATCACAACAAAGACAAAAAATCAACAAAGACAAAAAATCAACAAAGACAAAAAATCAACAAAGACAAAAAATCAACAAAGACAAAAAATCAACAAAGACAAAAAGTCAACATCACAACAAAGACAAAAAATCAACAAAGACAAAAAATCAACAAAGACAAAAAATCAACAAAGACAAAAAATCAACTTCACAACAAAGACAAAAAGTCAACATCACAACAAAGACAAAAAATCAACAAAGACAAAAAAACAACATCACAACAAAGACAAAAAATCAACTTCACAACAAAGACAAAAAGTCAACATCACAACAAAGACAAAAAATCAACATCACAACAAAGACAAAAAATCAACTTCACAACAAAGACAAAAAGTCAACATCACAACAAAGACAAAAAATCATCATCACAACAAAGACAAAATATCATCTTCACAACAAAGACAAAAAGTCAACATCACAACAAAGACAAAAAATCAACATCACATCAAAGACAAAAAAATCAACATCACAACAAAGACAAAAAAATCAACATCACAACAAAGACAAAAAATCAACATCACAACAAAGACAAAAAATCAACTTCACAACAAAGACAAAAAAATCAACATCACAACAAAGACAAAAAATCAACTTCACAACAAAGACAAAAAATCAACATCACAACAAAGACAAAAATTCAACATCACAACAAAGACAAAAAATCAACTTCACAACAAAGACAAAAAATCAACTTCACAACAAAGACAAAAAATCTACTTCACAACAAAGACAAAAAATCAACTTCACAACAAAGACAAAAAATCAACATCACAACAAAGACAAAAATTCAACATCACAACAAAGACAAAAAATCAACATCACAACAAAGACAAAAAATCAACATCACAACAAAGACAAAAAATCAACATCACAACAAAGACAAAAAATCAACTTCACAGCAAAGACAAAAAATCAACATCACAACAAAGACAAAAAATCAACATCACAACAAAGACAAAAAATCAACAAAGACAAAAAATCAACATCACAACAAAGACAAAACATCAACAAAGACAAAAAATCAACATAACAACATAGACAAAAAATCAACAAAGTCAAAAAATCAACAAAGACAAAAAATCAACAAAGACAAAAAATCAACAAAGACAAAAAGTCAACATCACAACAAAGACAAAAAATCAACCAAGACAAAAAATCACCAAAGACAAAAAATCAACAAAGACAAAAAATCAACATCACAACAAAGACAAAAAATCAACTTCACAACAAAGACAAAAAATCAACATCACAACAAAGACAAAAAATCAACTTCACAACAAAGACAAAAAATCAACAAAGACAAAAAATCAACAAAGACAAAAAATCAACAAAGACAAAAAATCAACATCACAACAAAGACAAAAAAACAACAACACAACAAAGACAAAAAAACAACAACACAACAAAGACAAAAAATCAACATCACAACAAAGACAAAAAATCAACATCACAACAAAGACAAAAAATCAACATCACAACAAAGACAAAAAATCAACAAAGACAAAAAATCAACATCACAACAAAGACAAAAAATCAACATCACAACAAAGACAAAAAATCAACATCACAACAAAGACAAAAAATCAACATCACAACAAAGACAAAAAATCAACAAAGACAAAAAATCAACATCACAACAAAGACAAAAAATCAACATCACAACAAAGACAAAAAATCAACATCACAACAAAGACAAAAAATCAACATCTCAACAAAGACAAAAAATCAACATCACAACAAAGACAAAAAATCAACATCACAACAACGACAAAAAATCAACAAAGACAAAAAATCAACAAAGACAAAAAATCAACAAAGACAAAAAAACAACATCACAACAAAGCCAAAAAATCTACTTCACAACAAAGACAAAAAATCAACAAAGACAAAAAATCAACTTCACAACAAAGACAAAAAAACAACATCACAACAAAGACAAAAAATCAACATCACAACAAAGACAAAAAATCAACATCACAACAAAGACAAAAAATCAACATCACAACAACGACAAAAAATCAACAAAGACAAAAAATCAACAAAGACAAAAAATCAACAAAGACAAAAAATCAACATCACAACAAAGACAAAAAATCAACATCACAACAAAGACAAAAAATCAACAAAGACAAAAAATCAACATCACAACAAAGACAAAAAATCAACATCACAACAAAGACAAAAAATTAACAAAGACAAAAAATGCGGTAAATTCCCCGTTACGCGGAAAATATCCCCAGTTCCGTAATATGCAAATTAGGCGAACAATGAGCAAGATTTAACGATGGGGGGGGGGGGGGTTGGTAGTGGCAATGGTGATGATAATGGTAATAGTAAATGATGAAAAGTATTAATAATGATGGTAACGCTAATGATAATAATTTCAATAATAATGTTAATGATAACAATATGATGATAGTATTAATAATAGATAGTAGATAATGATGATAGTATTAATAATGATGGTAACGCTAATGATAATAATTTCAATAATAATGGCAATAATAATGTTAATGATATCAGTGATAATAATATCAATGATAATAGTAATATAATAATATCAATGATAATAGTAATATAATAATATCAATGATAATAGTAATATAATAATATCAATGATAATAGTAATATAATAATATCGATGATAATAGTAATATAATATCATTAATAATAATGATGGTAATCACAGTGATGACGATGTTAATAATAATGGTAATAATAATAAGAAGAATAACAATAATAATTAGAGCAGTAACACTAATAGTGATAATAACACTAGTAATAATAATAAGACTACCGATAACAATACCCGTAATAACATATTAATAACAATATCAAAGACCCATGAAAAAAAACAGACAATGTGACCAAAAGATGAGAATAACAAGAAGGATAACTAGGAAAAGGACACGAGAAAAGATGAAAAAAAGATGAAAGATCAATCAGATATTTGAATTAAAAAAAAAAAACTTTACAATTACTGTAATTACAATAATGATGATGATAACAAAGATAACAATAGTAATGGTGATCGTCATAATGATTTTTATAGTAATCGTAACATGAATAGCATTAATACCCGTAAATATAACAAGAATAATGAGAAGGTACTGGTAGAATTCACGAAAACAATGACAATCACAATAATGATATTCAATAACAATTTACAAAAAAAAAAAGTTTTCAAACTCATCAAAAGTATTTTTCATTTTCAGTTTTCATTTATAGTTATATATATATATATATATATATATATATATATATATATATATATATATATATATATATATATATATATATATATAATTTCTTACATTCTTGTTTACCGTAAATATGACAATTATCACTATTATCGTCATTAATGCTTTTACCAAAATTATGATCATCAACATCAAGACGGCCAATTTTATTAACATCATTATTAACCATCAATACCGTTA
>NC_091585.1:802028-804528 GCF_042767895.1 Penaeus vannamei
ACACACACAGACACACACACACACACACGCATACATACACATACATATATATATGTCATATATCATTTGGCACAAACACACCAGCAATGTTCCTGCAGCCTTAAGACTCTTAGTGGACGGAGAGAACATGCTTCTTTGCAGGGAAGGGTCAGGCAACACACGCATATACGACTGTACTTTTCCAGCAAATGTGTTCGCATTCTAACCCTAAAACGAGACAATGTAGAGGCGAACACTGTGATAATCTAGAGACATTTTTTTTTTTAAGATAATGTGAACCAACCATTCCTCATCTAAATCAACGAGCTTAGATATTGTTGCAGTTTTCCCAGTCAAAGTAGCCGGATAAAAAATGTCCTTTTGCTCTCTCGTTCGGCTAACGATACCGGTAAAGAGTTTTAGAAACCTAATTGCCATTTTAGTCATCGCCACAAACAACAGGATCAGAGAGCAAGGACAGATCTGTCTAATCTACGACCAACAAGAGTCTCACAAAGAAACAGCTGACGTGCCAGAGATCAGACTCCTTGGCATCTCGCTGCCAGTATGTGAAGGTTCCACGCAGAAGGTTCGGGATGAAGGTTCCACGCAGAAGGTTCCACGCAGAAGGTTCCGCGCAGAAGGTTCCACGCAGAAGGTTCCACGCAGAAGGTTCCACGCAGAAGGTTCCACTCAGAAGGTTCAGGATGAAGCTGTCGAGCAGAACCAAGGTCGAACAAGCAGTCCCAAGGATGATAGGCCTACGTCATACGTCGCGGGATCTGACAACGTATGAAAGTCTAAGAGTGGATAGTTTCAGTTGTTTTGGGACCTAACATACCCTGAGGGACGTCGCTGAAATGGCTCCAAACTCCCCCTTCAGATGATGACTCCAACGGCTGCAGCTCTGAGGAAAAAAAACGCATTATTTGAAGAAAATAAAATCAGACGGATTCTTCCTTTCTCGGCGAATTAAGGAAGAAATTTGCCCGGTTTGTTGTCAAATTAGAAGCATGCACACCATTGCCACGTACACACAGACACACACATACACACACACACACACACACACACACACACACACACACACACACACAGACATATACCTGCATTCATCTATCTGTAATAATAATAATGATTTAGGGTTTCGTGTGACAGGCTCTTGTGACTTCAATCAAATTGTGTCTGTCTGTTTATTGTGCTTCTAAACTACCCCCTGTGGAGATGTATATATCATTAATATTATTATCACTTTTACTATCTGTAGCATCTGTTAGGCACAAGTAGCCATGGCACTGCGCCTCGAAGACTAACGACTCGTGACTAGTGAGTGCCACTTCATTTCTTATACCATGGCTTTGTGGCACCATCGGAGAGTCCTCTTCAGGGTGCCGTCCGGGGCCAGGGCGACAGGGGAGGCAAGCTGCTGTCCAGGCGGGGGGGGGGGGCTTCTCTTCGCGTCCGTGCTGTCAGAGGGAGAGGCAAGGGGTTTTGGGACAAGAACCCCGGCCAGAGGAACCAAGAAGAACCAAGAACCACGGCCATATATATATATATATATATATATATATATATATATATATATATATATATATATATACACACACACACACACACACACACACACACACACACACACATACACACACGCACAGATATATATATATATATATATATATATATATATATATATATATATATATAATTGTGTGTGTGTGTGTGTGTGTGTGTGTGTGTGTGTGTGTGTGTGTGTGTGTGTGTGTGTGTGTGTGTGTGTGTGTGTGTGTGTGTGTGTGTGTGTGTGTGTATGTATATGTATATGTATATGTATATGTATATATATATATATATATATATATATATATATATATATATATATATATATATATATATATCGATGCACGTGCTTGTGTGTGTGTGCTATATATATATATATATATATATATATATATATATATATATATATATATATATATATATGAATGTGTGTATAAAAATACAAAGACATACATATCATTACATATGTAGATGTGGAGGTGTGTATTCATGTATGTGTATATATATATACGGTACAAATGTTTGTGTACATGTATGAATGTGAATGCATTTGTATATGTACGTGTGAATGTGTACGTACCAGCGTCTATGTCTGTATTCCCGTCGGTGTGCGTGAGCGAGGAGGCTCGTGGCGGGATGAACGGGACTTCAAGGCTCATCGGCTGAGGTTCTCGCGTCTATGATCAGCCAAGCCGGCCGGGGGGGGGGGGGACAGAGCCAGACCCCGGAGGCTCTCGAGCGGCGCCAGGGGGAGCTCCGGGCCCTTTCGGGAGCTGTTAGAGGGGAGGGAGAGGGAGGAGGGAGAGGGAGAAGTGAGAAAGAGGAGAGAGAGAGAAAGAGAGGGTGGGAGAGAGGGTGGGAGAGAGAGAGAGAGGGAGAGAGAGAGAGAGAGAGAGAGAGAGAGAGAGAGAGAGAGAGAGAGAGAGAGAGAGAGAGAGAGAGAGAGAGAGAGAGAGAGAGAGAG
>NC_091585.1:809528-812028 GCF_042767895.1 Penaeus vannamei
CCAATGCTCCAAAACTGCCTCTGGAATGACTAATACTAGAACCATCACATACAGGGTGTTCCCCAGCCTGACAGTAGCAGAATGGCGCCCGTGATAACTAACTGCTGCAGCCAAACACAGACCAAGACGGGGAAATCAAAATCATGATATACTAGACAACTCTCCTATCAGTTATGGAATCAGAGAGAGAGAGAGAGAGAGGGAGGGAGGGAGGGAGGGAGGGAGAGAGAGAGAGAGAGAGAGAGAGAGAGAGAGAGAGAGAGAGAGAGAGAGAGAGAGAGAGAGAAAGAGAAAGAGAAAGAGAAAGAGAGAGAGAGAGAGAGAGAAACGTGTAAAAATATATTGGTCATAGATCCATGCATTTCGAAAATTCGTATAAAGATACAAACAAGAATGGTACATCTTGACTGGGATGTTAATGCTTTTGACCCGCGACTAAATACCACCTGTGATAATGTAACTATTTTGAATCATTTGAAAGTATCCTGGACACCATTATTGCTTACGTGTGGGCGTCAACTAAATTCTTCAAGGGCTCTTGTTATATTCATCCTTCAAACGATGTTCTTGCAGCAGATTATAATACACACTTTCTATTCTTCCTTGCAACCACGAATGAACTCACGCACGTCTTTTGGCTATAGTTGAGCCTCCATTTCTACAGCAGATGACAAAAAAAAAATAAAATAAAATAAAAAAATGCGAGGAGGGCCACGCCGGCAATTGTAGACGCCATGTTGGTCGCTGAACTTGAGCGCATAGCCGATGGTTCTATTCGCCAATGGCGGTAACTTCAAAATCAAATGGTGGATTATCATAAAACAAACTGGTTGTTGAAGAAAACGCTTAAAAATAGCGTGACTTCAGTTGGCAATTGTCGATTTGTTGAGGAAATAACTTCTTTGTCTTTTTCCTAACCATGTATTAGGGGAAAGAGATCGTTGGCATGTGTGCAGGGAAGTCAAGAATAAATCTGAGAGAAAAGCAATTTTTTTTGAGAAATTGTGAACAGATTTGCGGGGAAGTAAGCAGATTTACATGGAAATCGCGGGTAGATCAGTGGGCAAATCGTGGGCAGATTTGTTGAGAAGTCATTAGCAGATTTACAGGGAATCACGAGTATATTTGTGGGTGAAATCATGCACTGATTTGTGGGTAAACCAAGAGCAGATATGTAAGGAAATCATGAAGATAATAATAATAATAGTAATAATAATGATAATGACATATTACAACAATGATTATAAAAGTTGCAACAGAAACAACTATAACAATGGTAAAAACAGACGCCAGATTAATAAGTATTGCCAGAATAATAATGATAATAACAATGACAGTACTAATGATAGAGAAAGCAACACGTGAAGATAAGAGTAAGGAAATTAGCGATAAAAGTAGTAGTCATCATAATAATATTGATGATAATGATACTACTACTACTACTAATAATAATAATGACAATAACGATGATAATAATAATCATAATGATGATGATGATGATGATGATGATGATGATGATGATGATGATGATGATGATGATGATGATAATAATGAAATAATAATAATAATAACAGCGGCAGAAACAAAATCATTATAATTACAATACCGATAGTGTTAGTAATAAGAGTAACCATTATAACGATAGTAATAACATTAATGACAATATACAAAAAAAAAAAGAAAATAAAAGAAAAAGAAAATAGAAAAATAAAGAAAATAATGTCATCCTATTACCAATATTTCAACCAGTTATCACCATTATAATTTACATCATCATTATCTCTTCTATCAAAATCCTTATCTACCTCCCTGTCCTTAGATCAATTAAGGATAGCATTGACATCCCCCTTATCACCTCATTAGTCTGGCAACCATTATCACCAATATTATTATATCATTACGATTAACATTATTAACATTATTAACATTATTAACATTATTAACATTATTATACATTATTAACCTTATTAACAAACATTATTAACATTATTATACGATTAACATTAGCATGAATTACGTTAGGTGTATCTAGACTGATTTAATTAACTAAATGAGAATATAGAAAACTTTTATTATCCCAGAATATCGTCATAAACAACGAACTAAATTAGATTAAATACACTAAGTTAATTTAATCCATTACACTCCCATACTCCACCATACACCATACTTTTAATGGGAATTTCCTTAAAATCACCGAAATATATTAATATTATGATTATTCTCACCAACTAACTAAATTAGATAAAATCCACTTAGTTGAATAAAGCCATAGCCATCCCATACCCCCCCATGCACCATACTTTTAATGGGACTTCCCTTAAAACCACCGAAATATACTACTATTATGATTATTCTCACCAACAATGAATTGAATTAGATAAAATACACTTCGTTGAATAAAGCCATAAGCATCCCATACTCCCCCATGCACCATACTTTTAATGGAACAAGAAATGGATCCATTACTCTCCCATACTCACCATACACCATACTTTTA
>NC_091585.1:817028-819528 GCF_042767895.1 Penaeus vannamei
CGTATTACATTTACCTCGCAACATTCCCACTGAATCAGCATGCTAACCTTGACATAGTCAGCATTGTATACAGAGACGATTGTAGTATAATCAGGATGAACAAGGTATACCATGAACAGAAGAGCGGCGGTGGCCCGCCCTCGTCGGCTCGGCGGGTTTTGTGCCTTTTTCGATGAATCAAGTCCGTTTGCGCTCTATCCTGCCGTGAAGACGTGGGGGATATTTTGTGTCCTCGGCGGGGGTTGGGGGCGGAAGCCCCCCGATGGGGGGTCGCAGGGGGCGCAGCACCCTGCAATGGTAAATCATGTGAATAATCATGGTTATTTTCACTGCGGGTTATATTATTAGGGTAATTTTCTATATTCCGTCCGCCGCTCCGACATCGTCGCCCCTGCTATCGGGGCCAAGTTTCCGCGCAATAAAACCTACATATTTGGATTGTACAGAGTGAGAGGAATCCAACGATACCAAAATCATCGATATCGGAGAGGCGAAGGTAATGTAGAAAATTACCGCCTTTTCCTTGGATTTACTTCGTTGAAGGACCTACAGTATTATTCAGTGCCAACTCTTTCTTGACTCCCTTGTATATACAGTGAGGTGCAGAGATTGTGATTTCTATAGATATAGAAGGACAAGAGAGCACCTCGTAAAGTCTCGTAAAGTGCGGGCCCCCTCCCCTTCCCCCTGCCGGCACACCCCCTCAGGTCCTAAGTCACACAGGACACAAGACTACAGTTTATGCAATTCTCTCTCTCTCTTTCCGATTGCATTGCCCGGGGCTGAAAGACATGAAAAGCTCTGGACTTGAACAAGGCGCCCAAGTTGCAATCAGTTTTGGTTCTAGATCATTTCGTGTGTGTGTGTGTTTGTGTGTTTATTTATTTTCTCTAACACACACACAAGCTCGGAAACTCGTGTGATAGTGAGTGAAATATGGAGCGCATTCCCCGGAGATTTTGTAGGTCGGGACAAAAAGAAAAGAAAAGAGAAAAAAAGAAATAATGTCGAAGAATGAAAAAAAATGAAAGAGACAGGGAGATGGACAGAGAAAGATAACAAGAGTAACTGTCAGAGCAAAAGGTAGAGAGAGAGAGAGAGGGGTGGGAGGGGGGAGCAAGAGAGGGAGAGAGAAAGAGAGCTAAATTTTCCTTCCTTCTAGAACTGACTCAGGAACAGACAGACAGCAAAACATGCATTCAATTAACCCTTTTCACCTGTTGATTAGGGGCGTCAGGCAGGAGATAAGAACACCGTATGAGGCCAAATGTTATTGTTGATCATAATTTGAAGTAAAGGACAAAAAAAAAAAAAAAGAAAAAAAAAATCATAATCTTCAAAAACACAAGTACGAAAGGGACTATAATCAAAGCTTTATAAAGATCGGATTGAATGTGCCAATCCCAGTGTGTGCCTGGGACGGGATTGGGCTGCGGGCCCCTTTAAATCGCCCATTTTTGACGTGAGAGAGAGAGAGACCTCAGACCAGGATTTATTTTCCCATTAATTACGAATCGCACTGAATGTTTCTTCACAAAGTTGTCTTACACAAAGGAGCATATGTTTCTGTTCCCTTTTTGGCAGTAGATCAGTTACATGTTCGCTATATAAGGATGAAATTAGAAGGCATCAAACCGGTCTCTGAAACGGCATCATGGGAATTTGCCTTTGTCTGGGCCATTAGGCTGTACCTCTATAATCCCCCATGATATAACCTTAGAAAATTGCCAAAGAAAAGGCTGTGTCTTGATCGGTGTACATAATTCAGGCAGGAAGGGGACCGTCTGGTAATTTTTTCGATTTTTTTTATTTTTCTGGCCGATTTTGATGAAACTGACACCGTTTTATTTAGACCCGAGTGAGATCTCAAAACTCATTTTTTTTTTCAAAATCGCCCGAACAGTTTTTGAATTGTCAAAAAAACGAAGGCAATTTTTTCAATGTTTTCGGATCCAGGAAAAAATACACAGGCTTTCTGATGTGATTTTTGAATAGATTCACCCTAAATCTCGTGCTTGTTGCAAGCACTTTTTTTTATTTTTTTATTTCGGCTTTGATTTTTTATTGTAAAGTTTTGAAATAACCGACTTTGAGATTTTTTTTTTTGCATAAATGTCATTTTTACAAGAAAAACAGGGAAAAAACGCAAAAACTAAATGCAACAACCACTATATCTTTTATTTAGCTACAAAATGAGCCATAAAACGTTTTTTCGGACTAAAATTGTGTCTAAAATCGTTGACGAAGACTAGAAGGGCAGTGTTCCGAGATAACGGCATTATTGGGTTTTCGTACATTTTCATAGCTGTTTTGGTATTAACAAAATTAGCTATTAGAATAATCTTCCTATAACATAATCCCCTATGATTTACCTTCATTGCGAAGTTTTGCGGAAATTCCTAGCAAGTAATAGTATCTCACTAAACGACATTTGTTATAGTTGGGTCACAGGGATTTGTGGTGTCTATAGGCCTACATTGACCATTTTCAAATTTTCTAA
>NC_091585.1:842176-854676 GCF_042767895.1 Penaeus vannamei
CTGCCCCACTGGCTCTTTTGCGAATTACTTTAGAAACTTAATGGCTGCCCCACTGGCTCTTTTGCGAATTACTTTAGAAACTTAATGGCTGCCCCACTGGCTCTTTTGCGAATTACTTTAGAAACTTAATGGATGCCCCACTGGCTCTTTTGCGAATTACTTTAGAAACTTAATGGCTGCCCCACTGGCTCTTTGGCGAATTACTTTAGAAACTTAATGGCTGCCCCACTGGCTCTTTGGCGAATTACTTTAGAAACTTTATAGCTGCCCCACTGGCTCTTTTGCGAATTACTTTAGAAACTTAATGGCTGCCCCACTGGCTCTTTTGCGAATTACTTTAGAAACTTAATGGCTGCCCCACTGGCTCTTTGGCGAATTACTTTAGAAACTTAATGGCTGCCCCACTGGCTCTTTTGCGAATTACTTTAGAAACTTAATGGCTGCCCCACTGGCTCTTTTGCGAATTACTTTAGAAACTTAATGGCTGCCCCACTGGCTCTTTGGCGAATTACTTTAGAAACTTAATGGCTGCCCCACTGGCTCTTTGGCGAATTACTTTAGAAACTTAATGGCTGCCCCACTGGCTCTTTTGTCAATTACTTTAGAAACTTAACAGCTGCCCCACTGGCTCTTTGGCGAATTACTTTAGAAGCTTAATGGCTGCCCCACTGGCTCTTTTGCGAATTACTTTAGAAACTTAATGGCTGCCCCACTGGCTCTTTTGCGAATTACTTTAGAAACTTTATAGCTGCCCCACTGGCTCTTTTGTGAATTACTTTAGAAACTTTATAGCTGCCCCACTGGCTCTTTTGTCAATTACTTTAGAAACTTAACAGCTGCCCCACTGGCTCTTTTGCGAATTACTTTAGAAACTTAATGGCTGCCCCACTGGCTCTTTTGCGAATTACTTTAGAAACTTAATGGCTGCCCCACTGGCTCTTTTGCGAATTACTTTAGAAACTTAATGGCTGCCCCACTGGCTCTTTGGCGAATTACTTTAGAAACTTAATGGCTGCCCCACTGGCTCTTTGGCGAATTACTTTAGAAACTTAATGGCTGCCCCACTGGCTCTTTTGCGAGTTACTTTAGAAACTTAATGGCTGCCCCACTGGCTCTTTTGTCAATTACTTTAGAAACTTAATGGCTGCCCCACTGGCTCTTTTGCGAATTACTTTAGAAACTTAATGGCTGCCCCACTGGCTCTTTTGCGAATTACTTTAGAAACTTAATGGCTGCCCCACTGGCTCTTTTGCGAATTACTTTAGAAACTTAATGGCTGCCCCACTGGCTCTTTTGCGAATTACTTTAGAAACTTAATGGCTGCCCCACTGGCTCTTTTGCGAATTACTTTAGAAACTTAATGGCTGCCCCACTGGCTCTTTTGCGAATTACTTTAGAAACTTAATGGCTGCCCCACTGGCTCTTTTGCGAATTACTTTAGAAACTTAATGGCTGCCCCACTGGCTCTTTTGCGAATTACTTTAGAAACTTAACAGCTGCCCCACTGGCTCTTTTGCGAATTACTTTAGAAACTTAATGGCTGCCCCACTGGCTCTTTGGCGAATTACTTTAGAAACTTAATGGCTGCCCCACTGGCTCTTTTGCGAATTACTTTAGAAACTTAATGGCTGCCCCACTGGCTCTTTTGCGAATTACTTTAGAAACTTAACAGCTGCCCCACTGGCTCTTTGGCGAATTACTTTAGAAACTTAATGGCTGCCCCACTGGCTCTTTTGCGAATTACTTTAGAAACTTAATGGATGCCCCACTGGCTCTTTTGCGAATTACTTTAGAAACTTAATGGCTGCCCCACTGGCTCTTTTGCGAATTACTTTAGAAACTTAATGGCTGCCCCACTGGCTCTTTTGCGAATTACTTTAGAAACTTAATGGCTGCCCCACTGGCTCTTTTGCGAATTACTTTAGAAACTTAACAGCTGCCCCACTGGCTCTTTTGCGAATTACTTTAGAAACTTAATGGCTGCCCCACTGGCTCTTTGGCGAATTACTTTAGAAACTTAATGGCTGCCCCACTGGCTCTTTTGCGAATTACTTTAGAAACTTAATGGCTGCCCCACTGGCTCTTTTGCGAATTACTTTAGAAACTTAATGGCTGCCCCACTGGCTCTTTTGTGAATTACTTTAGAAACTTAATGGCTGCCCCACTGGCTCTTTTGCGAATTACTTTAGAAACTTAATGGCTGCCCCACTGGCTCTTTGGCGAATTACTTTAGAAACTTAATGGCTGCCCCACTGGCTCTTTGGCGAATTACTTTAGAAACTTAATGGCTGCCCCACTGGCTCTTTTGCGAATTACTTTAGACACTTAATGGCTGCCCCACTGGCTCTTTGGCGAATTACTTTAGAAACTTAATGGCTGCCCCACTGGCTCTTTTGCGAATTACTTTAGAAACTTAATGGCTGCCCCACTGCCTCTTTTGCGAATTACTTTAGAAACTTAATGGCTGCCCCACTGGCTCTTTGGCGAATTACTTTAGAAACTTAATGGCTGCCCCACTGGCTCTTTTGCGAATTACTTTAGACACTTAATGGCTGCCCCACTGGCTCTTTGGCGAATTACTTTAGAAACTTAATGGCTGCCCCACTGGCTCTTTTGCGAATTATTTTAGAAACTTAATGGCTGCCCCACTGGCTCTTTTGCGAATTACTTTAGAAACTTGACGGCTGCCCCACTGGCTCTTTTGCGAATTACTTTAGACACTTAATGGCTGCCCCACTGGCTCTTTTGCGAATTACTTTAGAAACTTAATGGCTGCCCCACTGGCTCTTTTGCGAATTACTTTAGACACTTAATGGCTGCCCCACTGGCTCTTTTGCGAATTACTTTAGAAACTTAATGGCTGCCCCACTGGCTCTTTGGCGAATTACTTTAGAAACTTAACAGCTGCCCCACTGGCTCTTTGGCGAATTACTTTAGACACTTAATGGCTGCCCCACTGGCTCTTTTGCGAATTACTTTAGAAACTTAATGGCTGCCCCACTGGCTCTTTTGCGAATTACTTTAGAAACTTAATGGCTGCCCCACTGCCTCTTTTGCGAATTACTTTAGAAACTTAATGGCTGCCCCACTGGCTCTTTTGCGAATTACTTTAGAAACTTAATGGCTGCCCCACTGGCTCTTTTGTGAATTACTTTAGAAACTTAATGGCTGCCCCACTGGCTCTTTTGCGAATTACTTTAGAATCTTAATGGCTGCCCCACTGGCTCTTTTGCGAATTACTTTAGAATCTTAATGGCTGCCCCACTGGCTCTTTTGCGAATTACTTTAGAAACTTAATGGCTGCCCCACTGGCTCTTTGGCGAATTACTTTAGACACTTAATGGCTGCCCCACTGGCTCTTTGGCGAATTACTTTAGACACTTAATGGCTGCCCCACTGGCTCTTTTGCGAATTACTTTAGAAACTTAATGGCTGCCCCACTGGCTCTTTTGCGAATTACTTTAGAAACTTAATGGCTGCCCCACTGGCTCTTTTGTGAATTACTTTAGAAACTTAATGGCTGCCCCACTGGCTCTTTTGCGAATTACTTTAGAAACTTAATGGCTGCCCCACTGGCTCTTTGGCGAATTACTTTTGAAACTTAATGGCTGCCCCACTGGCTCTTTTGCGAATTACTTTAGAAACTTAATGGCCGCCCCACTGGCTCTTTTGTCAATTACTTTAGAAACTTAATGGCTGCCCCACTGGCTCTTTGGCGAATTACTTTAGAAACTTAATGGCTGCCCCACTGGCTCTTTGGCGAATTACTTTAGAAACTTAATGGCTGCCCCACTGGCTCTTTTGCGAATTACTTTAGAAACTTAATGGCTGCCCCACTGGCTCTTTTGCGAATTACTTTAGAAACTTAATGGCTGCCCCACTGGCTCTTTGGCGAATTACTTTAGAAACTTAATGGCTGCCCCACTGGCTCTTTGGCGAATTACTTTAGAAACTTAATGGCTGCCCCACTGGCTCTTTTGCGAATTACTTTAGAAACTTAATGGCTGCCCCACTGGCTCTTTTGCGAATTACTTTAGAAACTTTATAGCTGCCCCACTGGCTCTTTGGCGAATTACTTTAGAAACTTAATGGCTGCCCCACTGGCTCTTTGGCGAATTACTTTAGAAACTTAATGGCTGCCCCACTGGCTCTTTTGTCAATTACTTTAGAAACTTAATGGCTGCCCCATTGGCTCTTTTGTGAATTACTTTAGAAACTTAATGGCTGCCCCACTGGCTCTTTTGTGAATTACTTTAGAAACTTAATGGCTGCCCCACTGGCTCTTTTGCGAATTACTTCAGAAACTTGACGGCTGCCCCACTGGCTCTTTTGCGAATTACTTTAGAAACTTAATGGCTGCCCCACTGGCTCTTTGGCGAATTACTTTAGAAACTTAATGGCTGCCCCACTGGCTCTTTTGCGAATTACTTTAGAAACTTAATGGCTGCCCCACTGGCTCTTTTGCGAATTACTTTAGAAACTTAATGGCTGCCCCACTGGCTCTTTTGTGAATTACTTTAGAAACTTAATGGCTGCCCCACTGGCTCTTTGGCGAATTACTTTAGAAACTTAATGGCTGCCCCACTGGCTCTTTTGCGAATTACTTTAGAAACTTAATGGCTGCCCCACTGGCTCTTTTGCGAATTACTTTAGAAACTTAATGGCTGCCCCACTGGCTCTTTTGCGAATTACTTTAGAAACTTAATGGCTGCCCCACTGGCTCTTTTGCGAATTACTTTAGAAACTTAATGGCTGCCCCACTGGCTCTCTTATGAATTACTTTAGAAACTTAATGGCTGCCCCACTGGCTCTTTTGCGAATTACTTTAGAAACTTAATGGCTGCCCCACTGGCTCTTTTGCGAATTACTTTAGAAACTTAACAGCTGCCCCACTGGCTCTTTTGCGAATTACTTCAGAAACTTAACAGCTGCCCCACTGGCTCTTTTGCGAATTACTTTAGAAACTTAACAGCTGCCCCACTGGCTCTTTTGCGAATTACTTTAGAAACTTAATGGCTGCCCCACTGGCTCTTTGGCGAATTACTTTAGAAACTTGACGGCTGCCCCACTGGCTCTTTTGCGAATTACTTTAGAAACTTAATGGCTGCCCCACTGGCTCTTTGGCGAATTACTTTAGAAACTTGACGGCTGCCCCACTGGCTCTTTTGCGAATTACTTTAGAAACTTAATGGCTGCCCCACTGGCTCTTTTGCGAATTACTTTAGAAACTTAATGGCTGCCCCACTGGCTCTTTTGCGAATTACTTTAGAAACTTAACAGCTGCCCCACTGGCTCTTTTGCGAATTACTTCAGAAACTTAACAGCTGCCCCACTGGCTCTTTTGCGAATTACTTTAGAAACTTAACAGCTGCCCCACTGGCTCTTTTGCGAATTACTTTAGAAACTTAATGGCTGCCCCACTGGCTCTTTGGCGAATTACTTTAGAAACTTAACAGCTGCCCCACTGGCTCTTTTGCGAATTACTTCAGAAACTTAACAGCTGCCCCACTGGCTCTTTTGCGAATTACTTTAGAAACTTAATGGCTGCCCCACTGGCTCTTTTGCGAATTACTTTAGAAACTTGACGGCTGCCCCACTGGCTCTTTTGCGAATTACTTTAGAAACTTTATAGCTGCCCCACTGGCTCTTTTGCGAATTACTTTAGAAACTTGACGGCTGCCCCACTGGCTCTTTTGCGAATTACTTTAGAAACTTAATGGCTGCCCCACTGGCTCTTTTGCGAATTACTTTAGAAACTTAATGGCTGCCCCACTGGCTCTTTTGCGAATTACTTTAGAAACTTAACAGCTGCCCCACTGGCTCTTTTGCGAATTACTTCAGAAACTTAACAGCTGCCCCACTGGCTCTTTTGCGAATTACTTTAGAAACTTAACAGCTGCCCCACTGGCTCTTTGGCGAATTACTTTAGAAACTTAACAGCTGCCCCACTGGCTCTTTTGCGAATTACTTTAGAAACTTAATGGCTGCCCCACTGGCTCTTTTGCGAATTACTTTAGAAACTTAATGGCTGCCCCACTGGCTCTTTTGCGAATTACTTTAGAAACTTAATGGCTGCCCCACTGGCTCTTTGGCGAATTACTTTAGAAACTTGACGGCTGCCCCACTGGCTCTTTGGCGAATTACTTTAGAAACTTAATGGCTGCCCTACTGGCTCTTTTGCGAATTACTTTAGAAACTTTATAGCTGCCCCACTGGCTCTTTTGCGAATTACTTTAGAAACTTAACAGCTGCCCCACTGGCTCTTTTGCGAATTACTTTAGAAACTTAATGGCTGCCCCACTGGCTCTTTGGCGAATTACTTTAGAATCTTAATGGCTGCCCCACTGGCTCTCTTATGAATTACTTTAGAAACTTAATGGCTGCCCCACTGGCTCTTTTGCGAATTACTTTAGAAACTTAATGGCTGCCCCACTGGCTCTTTTGCGAATTACTTTAGACACTTAATGGCTGCCCCACTGGCTCTTTTGCGAATTACTTTAGAAACTTAATGGCTGCCCCACTGGCTCTTTTGCGAATTACTTTAGAAACTTAATAGCTGCCCCACTGGCTCTTTTGCGAATTACTTTAGAAACTTAATGGCTGCCCCACTGGCTCTTTTGCGAATTACTTCAGAAACTTAATGGCTGCCCCACTGGCTCTTTTGTGAATTACTTTAGAAACTTAATGGCTGCCCCACTGGCTCTTTTGCGAATTACTTTAGAAACTTAATGGCTGCCCCACTGGCTCTTTGGCGAATTACTTTAGAAACTTCATGGCTGCCCCACTGGCTCTTTTGCGAATTACTTTAGAAACTGTATAGCTGCCCCACTGGCTCTTTTGCGAATTACTTTAGAAACTTAATGGCTGCCCCACTGGCTCTCTTATGAATTACTTTAGAAACTTTACAGCTATCCCATTGGCTCTCTTATGAATTACTTTAGAAACTTTACAGCTATCCCACTGGCTCTTCTTTTAATCCTCGTAGAAACCTTATAGCGACCCTTTAGATCATTTGCATCATTATAGAGACCTAATATTTACCAATATTTTTGAAATTATCATTGTAGAGACCTCATAACTGCCCATCAGATTTTCTATGATCATTATAGAGACCTAATATCTACCGAACAGATTTTTTAATCATCTTTTTAAGTTATCATTAAAGAGACCTGTGAGATTAAGGTTTATTTAGCGTTATGTATGTTCTAGTGCACATTGGACACGCGCGGCCGATGTAGCAGCATGTTTCCCTTCATAAGGAATGGTAAGGACAAGAATATTTTTTTGGTTGACTCACAAAATAAAAATGAATTTCTTTTAGCTAACCATGTCACTAACGGTTTCAATACTCTGAAATCTTAGAATCCGAGTGGACAAGTATCAGTAACTAGTCCTTTTGGTGTTAAGGAATATCAATTTGGCAATATTTTTGTTTGAAAATCACTAAATTTAAATTCCCCTCGGTCTACATAAATAGACAAGATTATCTAATTTGATTCCATATGTGACAATGCTTATTCCCTATTCTTGCGTCTAAACTACCTCGTGCGTGCAAAGAATGGCCGGGGTTGCCATCCACTGGCAGTGCCGGATTCGAACGCGGGTCAGCAAGATCGCTGGATGAGAATGCTGCTGTTGCCCCGTACAGCATACACGGCGGGAGAGGATAAGACCGTTCTTGATAGATATACGTTTATGTTTTAATAATTTTGCAGTTATCTCTAACTTTGCTATCATTGAATCAGATTGTATCAAGAAGCCGTTCCTGAACTTCGTTAGGGAACAGAGTATAAGAGGAGTTGGATGATGGCGATCCCACGAGGCCACACCTTCTGTGACTCTTGAGGGGACAAGGTGTATTAATCAGCGTCAATGGAAGCTGAATACTCGGCTACCAAGCGAATGTCAGTTCACAATGGGCAGTGGGGAATGGATTCCATACTGTAGACTAATATATCCCCGGGCGCAGAAGGGGCAATTGAAAGTCTTTGCGAGAGCGCAAGAGAAGAGGGAAATTTAGTGACATTGGTCTTGGCCGGAGCGCCGCAAGAGGTGTTGGAATTAAAATGAGCATCGCTGTAAGGAACGGCACATGTGTATGTGTGTGAGTATATGTGTACGTGAATGTATTTGTGTATGTGTTTATGCGTGTGGGTGCATACATATTTATGTATATGGGTGTGTGCATGTATGTATGTATATGTATGTATGTATGTGTATGTGAAAGCATGTGTCTGCATATGTACATGCATATGAGTGTCTTTCGGTGTTTATGCAGTTATGGGTGTATACGCATGTGTGTGTGCATGCATATGCACGTCTGTATGCATATATGCGTATTTGTGTGTGAAAAAGTGTGTATTTGTATGCTTGCATATATGTGTATTTGCGTGTGCACATTGTGTGTCTTTGTGCGCGTGTGCACGTGTGTGATCAGTTGGGTCTATGTGTGTGTAGGGGTGTGCATATCTAAGTATGTGTATGCACGTCTTTGTATGTAAGAGTGCATGTGTTTGTTTATATATCTGTGCATGTTAGTGTGTGAGTGAGTGTGTGTGTGTGCATGTGTGTAAGTGTTCATGCGTGTGTGTGTGTGTGTAGGAGCCCGTAAGAGGGTTTCACACGAGTGTGTGAGTGGTTGTAGAGTATCAGACAACCAGGAGGTCTTGATTTTTTTTTTCTTTTCTTTTTTTTTTTTTTTTTTTTTTTTTTTTTTGAAGGAGTGGTGATGTTGGAGCGAAGTGCTGCTCCTTGGCTCCATAGAGGGAGTCCGCCTGCCATATTATCCAGAAGTCTAAAACAGCTCTATATCATGTATTTAGCACGTTAAGTGCTGTATCAATGCACAGCTCTTGCGGAATGGGAAAGGAAACGTAACAATGGTACGTCTAGCGCGGCAGGAAGAGAGAAAGCTAAAGAGGTGAATCAAGGAACTAACTCACTTCCAGGTATGTATATATACGTGCGTGTGTGTAAGGGTAGATAAATGAATGTGAAAGACAGGTAAGTTTATATGAATTATCTGGAATACAACAATAAGCATGCATAACATCATTAGCACACGTATTGCAGCAATATGATCTGGAGGAAGCGCAGGACGATCCAATCAGCCTCCAGACCGAGGCCGCGAGTCGGGCTCTGGTCTCCGCGGTCCCGAGTCCAACGGCCCACGGTCCCCTTCAGAGGATTCCGATGCCGGGTTTCCTTTCTGCAGTATTGAAACGGCAAATGAATGGGATGAGATGATTACGGAATAAAGAATTTAGGTACCAGAGTGATACAGGTATACCAAATCACGTTATATTTCATTATGGATTGTTAGGTTGTAATGTATCACATCATACCATATTACATTATATAAGATTCTTGGCCAAATTAAAGGGTTTGTATAATGTAAACTGATTCTGTTCTGCGTTTATGTACAACAAAAATACACTTGTCCAGCTTTCCAACGAACATGGTCAGCCGAGACCAGTTGGTATATTCCCTGCTCGCCGGTCCTTTCCTCTCAGTGAGATGGCGCTCGTTGTTTGTGCTACTCATCTTGCAATTGTGCATCCTAGAGTCAGTTGAGGGGGCGCAGGGAGATCCTGGCGAGCCGCAGTGCCATCCTTCGAGAGGGCTGCCAGTCCGCGGCAGGTCTCGCTTCTCCCTCTCGTTCGCCTTCCTTGGAGGTGGTGGAACTGCCCCGGTTGCGCGCTTGGCGTTCAGTCGTTGCCCGACCTGCCCTCGAAATAGCAAATGAACTCCATCATACCATCGCGCAGGGCAATACTCGTGGCCTCGCTTATAGGACTTGGCAGACGACGGCGGCGGAGGAAGCGCTTGAGGCAAGTCCATATAAAGAGACGTCGGATTCAGGTGAGGAGGCAGTGTCTGGTCAGTATCGCTCCATGACTGACTGGCAGACATAAAGAGAAGGACAAACATCGATAAGCGCTGGCATATCAACCCCATACAGAGGACACATGGCGAGGGAGGTCTATATGAGTAATTAGTAGTTGTAATTACAAGTTCTTTATAAGTAATTGGAAGTTGTTTCTAATCACAAGTCCTACGAAAGTAACTAGAAGCAGACCTCGACGAAAAGCGGCCATTCGACTAGAAGGAGCGAAGGCCGGAGGGCTTGTAAGGTCAATCAAGGTCGATCGATCCTCGGTCATGCCGTAACCAAAATCTAGCTTGGTTACGGCATGAATTTGTCTGTGCGCAGGCTTGTGCGTGTCTGCATATGTACGTGGGTGTGTGCATGTGTCAATGCGCGTCTCTGTACACGCGTGTGTGTGTGTCAAGGGTTGTAAATCTAGTCGTGTGTGTGCGTAAGTGTTCATCCGCCATTGTTCCTTCGCCTCCCCCCCCCCCCAGACTACGTCGTCACCTACGGCTGTGGGCGGCCGGGAGGGGGCTGGACTCGGAATGAGGGCGGCGGGGGCAGGGTGGGGGTGGGGAGTCGCCAGACCTGAAATTTCGGAAGAATCAGATAAAAAGAAGAAAAAAGAGAAGTGGGTGGAGAGAGAGAGAGACAGGCAGACAGGGAGAAGGGAAAAGAGAGAGAGAGGGGGGTAGAAAGAAAGAAAGAAAAGAGAGAGAGAGAGGAATGAAGTGAAAAGAGAGACAGAAGGAGGAAAGGAGAGAGAGAGAGAGGGAGAGGGGGCGGGCGCAGACTTGGGCACTACCGGCGCTGCCACCAGTGCATCGAGGGCATGGGGCAAAAAGCCCTGCTGGCCCCAGCAGCATAAGCACGAGCCCCCTCGGTCACGCCACGGGAGAGAGCGTCGAGGGCGATGTCGGTCAGCCTTCCTGCGCCAACTCGCGTGCTGCGTGCCTGTCCCCCTCTCCATCTCCTCCCCCTCCTCCCCTCCCCCCCCCTTCCCCTAATCTTCCTTGTAGTGACACCGAGCTGACACACATTTCTACACACAACCGGAGGTAGCCGCCACCACGGGAATAGGGATCCCGACCCTTAGACTTTTCCCCTTTGTCATTGTGGTGATATGACCGAGCTATTTGTTCGGAGGCTGTGTTTAATGTTAAATCATTTTCTTGTTTATACTTGTTTCATCTTCTTGGCCATTTACTTTTTATCATCATCTTCATTTTTGTTCATAGATAATATTTATTTTAATTGTAATTTAGATTCTTGTCATGCTATGATATATCTTAACGTGTGTTTTACAGAAAGATAAATTAAAATGTTAGATTTATTAATGTTAAAGTATGCATACTAAATATTTATAAACAAACAAACAATTACACCTACACGAATACATATGGACAACACAATATACACGCAAAATACACAAGGAACAGAAACGAACAAATTCACATACGACTGACTAACGAGACAAAATATATACACGAAATACAATATACAAAACGAACACAATCACGATACGAATAAACGAATAATTAAAACGTGTTACTAGCACAAATATATGCAAAAAACGCACACTTAATTCGCGTTTTGGTCTGTGACGAGTAATAGTTTTTGCTTCACTTAAATCACAACCGCGGCGGACTAGCGCTCGCTTTAGTCAAAAGCGCACGGATCATTGTTTTTTCTTACGGAAGCACTGGGATACATGACCTGAAAGTCTTCTATCTGTCTCCAACGGTGTCCGGCACCGGCACCGGCAAGGCGGTGTCTCCTCCTGCCCGAAACCAGCAACCTTGGGGTCACCTCGGTGGCCTGGCGGCGGGCACACCGCTTGTCAGCATACCCAGTCGCCGCTCGAGGTAACTGCTGGTTCGTACGATCACTCTGGTACTGCCATGGTTCACGGTGTCAATCGAATGGGCGAACAGGTCACCCGAACGTCTGGTCGTCCTTAGCTGCGATGTCAGCATCCGCAGCCGTGCATGGGGATGCCCTGGGCCGAGAGAGGTCGCGAGGGGCCAACGGAGGGCCATAGTACCACTACATCCTCCTCCCCTCTACCCTTCCCCGTCTCCTCTTCCTGGTCCTCCCCTCCTCCCCCTCCCTCTCCCCATCCTGTTGCACTGTAGTGATTTTATAGCCCGATTAATTATTTTTAGGGGTAACTTATGTAGATCGGTAGGTGCCTCCAAGGAGTCAAGTACTCCTGAACTTAAAGAAAAAGTGTTACTGTTACTATTATCTTTTACTTCTATCTTCAGAGGCAGGGTTTCAATGTTCATTGATTTGTAGACCTTTTATAATTATTATATATTTTTCAATTGTGATTACGGTTATGATTTAAGTAGATATATGAAGGGAATAGAATTTAAACAATGCGTTAGATGAAATATGTATATTGAACATTATTCAATAATACAAAGGACACTAACAATGATACACGATATAAACAACGAGAACATACACAGGTACTGTTCATATATACACTAGACGGATGGTCACTTACGGTTAAGTTCATTTATGAACACGGTCGCTTTAATGTTATTCACGATCACGATTGCGGGATTCGGTTACTTGAGGTCACTCGCGGTTACGGTCACTAAGGTCATTCACTAGCGTTCGC
>NC_091585.1:859676-864676 GCF_042767895.1 Penaeus vannamei
AGTTTTGCTTTGTATCGCTTTTTCGCTTCGGTTTTTGAAGAAGCAAAGTATTCACACGCTCACGCTGATGGCGAGGCATCTGCGAGCGACGGGTTTGTTTTCACCAAGTGGAACGGCGACTCCGACTCGTGACGTCACACGGAATCGGTTCATATAACTATATGTGTGTGTGAGTGTGTGTGTGATGTCTATATACAAATATAAATATATATATATATATATATATATATATATATATATATATATATATATATATATATATATATATATATATATATATATACATATATATATGTATATATATATACATATACATATATACGTATATATATATATATATATATATATATATATATATATATATATTTATATATATACATTATATACATATATATATACATATACATATACATATATACGTATATATATATACATATATATATATATATTTATATATATAAATATATATATACATATATATATAAATATATATATATATATATATATATATATATATATATATATATATATATATATATATATATATATATATATATATATATATATATATATATATATATATATATATATATGTATGTATATATATATATACGTATATATATATACGTGTATATATATATATATATATATATATATATATATATATATATATATATATATATATATATGTATATATACATATATATATATATTTATTTATTTATTCATTTATTTATTTATCTATTTATTTACATATGTATAAAATCATATAGACCTTGCTCGTTACTGCGCATCGTGGAATGTACCAATGACGACTTTATGGTCAACAAGTGAATTGATTATATTCACTTTATAAGATAGTAAGAGATATTTTAATGATTAGAGCAAGGAGAATATCATTTGTTGTCATGCACATTGCTTCATTTGTACATGAATTCACACTAGCATATTACATTCATTTTTAAATATACAATAAACTTGCGATTCTGTAGGTAGTAAACACAGTATCGGAGTCAAGGTAGTTTATTCTTCTGTACACAAACATTTTTTTCTTCTCTGAGCACTGTGGGATGATCTGGAGAATCGATTTCGTCAGTTTATCAGCTCTAAAATCTGAAGACTTTCGTATTTCAGAACGGATTTATTACCTAGCTGGAGGAATGGAACACTAATTCAAGGTAATTACCTAGCTGGAGGAATGGAACACTAATTCAAGGTAATTACCTAGCTGGAGGAATGGAACACTAATTCAAGGTAATTACCTAGCTGGAGGAATGGAACACTAATTCAAGGTAATTGATCAAAGATTGTCAAAGAAACAGTCGGTAAATAATGCCAACATGAGACTAAAATTACTTTTCGATAAAGGATAAAGTTTATTATAGCATTTGGGCATTTTTAGCCTTTTATATAAAATTGGTGTTAAATTGCTGCATAAGACATAACATCTTTAACCTAAAGCCTAAACACCTTTCCATCTAACACATGTATGAGAAAGAGAAGAAAAGAGGCTATATTTATTTATCATTTCTATTAATGTGTAGTTAACAACCATAAATGTGATTTTTATAACAGGCAGGTTACAATTTCCTTAAGGAATGAAGACCTGAAAGTGCAGACTTTAGTTAGCTTCAAGATACGTGACGTGACTTGAGGAAGGAAACACATGCCATAGATCAAGAAATAGAAAGGTGGTACAAAGGCATAATAAAAGACAAAAAAAAAAAGAGAGAGTGTGCCCTACAGAGCTTAACGCAAGCTACCACATCCCACCGCCTCTCTGAACCTGCAGCTCCTACAAACCCAGCATCAGGAGATCAAAGGACTGGCCACTATGAGGGAATGCGAATACGAACTCCGACGTCGATGCAGGGAAACACAAATTGAACTGATGGAAGAAAGCAGGGCCACGTCAAACTACAAACGTCAAACTACAAACGGACAGAACTAACATACACCGAGTTCTGGAGGCAACTGAATACCCTTATGGAAACGACACCCAGCACAGCCCATACGTGTATGATCACCAAGGCAACAAATATTATCAGGGTATGGACAAGGAAGACATTCAGAGAAGATATTGGCAAAATACCTTTCGAATAACGAATGAGGAAAACTGGAGTTCTGACGAAAGAAACGTGACAAAGGTTCAGCAAGAAATTGATCACGCTGAAGGTTCACCACCGCCCGCCATGAGCTGATCAATCCCATCGCCACTGAGGAGATAACAAACACCATAAAAGAAATAGAAAACAAGTCACCGGGCCTAAGATAAAAAAAAGGGGGGGGGGGAATCACGAGCTTTCCATTAACAATGACTCAAAGACTAAAGTCAGTTTGCATCGCATTGCTAGCCTCCGGCTATTACCCAGCAAAATTTAATACCACAAGCCGTGAAGACACCAAACATACCGAGAATTTTAGGCTATATCCCTCCTACAGATACCTGGTATGCTCCTGGAAAAAATAATCAGTAAAAGATTATTCATCTATCTTGAGAATAACAACCTTCTCAACCCGAAACGAAATGGTTTCCGGGCATCACGAAACACAACCCCAGACATATCGGCAGCATACGAGGTTGTTCCGGCTTTAGCCAACAACAATATTGTTTTAAGAGATGTTGCAAAAGCTTTCGTCAAACTATGGCACCTAGGCTCAAGTACCAATTCTTACAACTTAGTCTCCCATACCAATAACAAAAATTAATTAGTAACTTTCTAGATAACAGAAAGGTAATAATAAAACAATGCAATAATTGGCAATGAGTTCCACAAATGCGACGCGGTAATTACATTTCGTATACCGATGACATTACACCAACAATCTATCCCCTCTCATCCAGAGCTAACTTTATCCATCTTACAACTGACAGAGCAATTGGCATTATTAACCAGTATTGGAAGACCCGGAAAATCAAAACAATTATTGATAAATTTCTTGTTACACTAGCTGACAGAACTAATCCACGAGGCCAGGAGCTGTGAATTATGCTAACGAAGGGAGAATCCTAGGGTTGAGAATTCCAAAAAAACGAATTGCTATCCATATCAAGGAAAGGACAAAAGCCAAAACCATCTTCACAAAACTAAGATTTCCAGGGTGCCAGGAAGAGATCAAACTCCATCTTTACAAACCCTCTCTCAGGCCAGTAATTGAATACCCACCGATCCCATAAACACCATCTCCCTCTCCTCAATACTAGCACTGCAAGCTATACAAAACATAGCTTTCCTGTGGATCAAAGGATTAGGTGGGCCAACCCTCGCCCCTCCATAAGAACCCTCCACGAACAATATAAACTGGAGCTTCTTAACACGGGGACACATACACTGGCCACCAAGGTCTTAGAAGATGCAAATTATACACGAATCTTAGAGACTCGCGAAGAGACAGAAAACGAACATAGACGGTAGCCTCGTAGTCTACCGCGAACAAGGGAAGAGCCTCCTCCCCCAGTTTATTCAAGGCAGGCAATCGCAACCTCGATTTAAGTGAACTACAAAGCCGCAAAGAGACACTCCGTCTCCTCTTTCGCACGCACTGTATATAGTGCTACTCAGAACATAACAAAGATACCTTAATATGCATATATATATATATATATATATATATATATATATATATATATATATATATATATATATATATATATATATATATATATATATATATATGTGTGTGTGTGTGTGTGTGTGTGTGTGTGTGTGTGTGTGTGTGTGTGTGTGTGTGTGTGTGTGTGTGTGTGTATGCGTGCATACATATGTTCGTGTGTATGTATGTAAATATGTGAGTCTGTGCATGCACGTGTGTCCATATGTGTGTATAAGTATATAAATCTAGATAGCAACATAGCCGCAGCCTCCTACGGCATATACTGGCATCACATCCGCAACCTGGTACGGCAAACTGTAGCAATTTATTCGCAAACTACTACGGTATATCCTAGCAACATAGCCGCAACCTGCAACGGCATATGTCGTCCGAGGCAACATACTCGCAACCTGCAACGGCATATGTCGTCCGAGGCAACATAGCCGCAACCTGCAACGGCATATGTCGTCCGAGGCAACATAGCCGCAACCTGCAACGGCATATGTCGTCCGAGGCAACATAGCCGCAACCTGCAACGGCATATGTCGTCCGAGGCAACATAGCCGCAACCTGCAACGGCATATGTCGTCCGAGGCAACATAGCCGCAACCTGCAACGGCATACGTCGTCCGAGGCAACATAGCCGCAACCTGCAACGGCATATGTCGTCCGAGGCAACATAGCCGCAACCTGCAACGGCATATGTCGTCCGAGGCAACATAGCCGCAACCTGCAACGGCATATGTCGTCCGAGGCAACATAGCCGCAACCTGCAACGGCGTATGTCGTCCGAGGCAACATAGCCGCAACCTGCAACGGCGTATGTCGTCCGAGGCAACATAGCCGCAACCTGCAACGGCATATGTCGTCCGAGGCAACATAGCCGCAGACAGGAACAAGATCGCAACCGATGAATTCTGCCTCGTCATCATGCGGCACCGCCTCGTTAATAAGAAATACAAATTTTACTTTCATTTACTTGTGTTGTTTTTTTGACCAAGGAGGAAGCAAGTTTTTTTTTATATTTTGTTTGGTTTCTTTTCTATGAATGTTAGTAAAAAATATATATATATATATAATAAAAAAGAGAGGGAAGGGAGAGTGTTTTAACGAAACCTAATGTTTTGCTATTTCTTGGGTCGAGGGCCTGCGGTTGTGCAGAATAATGATAATGAATAACAATGAATAAGAAATAGTGAGCGAATAATAGATAATAAATGCATGGGACCGAATGCCTCGAATAAAATTTCGAATAAATCTTCCTTGGAAATGGACGTGGATTACAGAGGAAAATTGGATCGTTGCTATCGTTTTCATTCACATTTTTTTTTTCTTTTTTCTTTTTTGTCACAACGAAATCTCTTCTTGCGACTGTAATCGTAGACCTGCTGCGGTTAGGTTAGTGA
>NC_091585.1:882176-884676 GCF_042767895.1 Penaeus vannamei
AAAAAAGGCTATCGTCAGTATTATGAACTGCAAGAAAATATAGAAATAAAGATAATTATAAAGAGATAAGAAGGAGGATAAGATAACGGAAAGATTCCGGACCACAACTCGACAAAAAATATCCGCGTTGGATACATGGATTTAATCTTGGCAAAATATCATGATGAGAGAGGAAGGGTGAGAGAGAGAGAGAATGGGTGAGAGGGAGGAAGGGAGAGAGAGAGAGAGGAAGGGAGAGAGAGAGAGAGAGAAAGGGTGAGAGGGAGGGAGTTAGAGAGAGAGAGAGAGAGAGAGAGAGAAAGGGTAGAAGGGAGGAAGGGAGAGAGAGAGAGAGAATGGGTGAGAGGGAGGAAGGGAGAGAGAGAGAGAGAAAGGGTGAGAGGGAGGGAGTTAGAGAGAGAGAGAGAGAGAGGAAGGGGGAGTGGGAGGAAGGAGGAGAGAGAGAGAGAGAATGGGTGAGAGGGAGGAAGGGAGAGAGAGAGAGAGAATGGGTGAGAGGGAGGAAGGGAGAGAGAGAGAGAGAATGGGTGAGAGGGTAGAAGGGAGGGAGTTAGAGAGAGAGAGAGAGAGAGAGAGAAAGAGAGGGTAGAAGGGAGGGGGTTAGAGAGAGAGAGAGAGAGAAAGGGGGAGGGGGAGGAAGGGAGAGAGAGAGAGAGAATGGGTGAGAGGGAAGGAGTTAGAGAGAGAGAGAGAGAATGGGTGAGAGGGAGGAAGGGAGAGAGAGAGAGAGAAAGGGTGAGAGGGAGGAAGGGAGAGAGAGAGAGAGAATGGGTGAGAGGGAGGAAGGGAGAGAGAGAGAGAGGAAGGGGGAGGGGGAGGGAGAGAGAGAGAGAGAGAAAGAGAAGGGGAGAGGGAGGGAGTTAGAGAGAGAGAGAGAGAAAGGGTGAGAGGGAGGGAGTTAGAGAGAGAGAGAGAGAAAGAGAGGGTAGAAGGGAGGGGGTTAGAGAGAGAGAGAGAAAGAGAGGGTAGAAGGGAGGGGGTTAGAGAGAAGAGAAAGAGAGGGTAGAAGGGAGGGAGTTAGAGAGAGAGAGAGAAAGAGAGGGTAGAAGGGAGGGGGTTAGAGAGAAAGAGAAAGAGAGGGTAGAGGGAGGGAGTTAGAGAGAGAGAGAGAAAGAAAGAGTGGGGAAGGGATAGAGAGAAAGAGAAAGAGAGGGTAGAAGGGAGGGAGTGAGAGAGAGAGAGAAAGAAAGAGTGGGGAAGGGATAGAGAGACAGAGAGAGAGAGGGTAGAAGGGAGGGAGTGAGAGAGAGAGAGAGAGAAAGAGAGGGTAGAAGGGAGGGGGTTAGAGAGAAAGAGAAAGAGAGGGTAGAAGGGAGGGAGTTAGAGAGAGAGAGAAAGAAAGAGAGGGTAGAAGGGATAGAGAGACAGAGAGAGAGAGGGTAGAAGGGAGGGAGTGAGAGAGAGAGAGAGAGAAAGAGAGGGTAGAAGGGAGGGGGTTAGAGAGAAAGAGAAAGAGAGGGTAGAAGGGAGGGTGGTTAGAGAGAGAGAGAGAAAGAGAAGAGAGGGTAGAAGGGAGGGAGTTAGAGAGAGAGAGGAGAGAGAGAGAGGGTAGAAGGGAGGGGGTTAGAGAGAGAGAGAATGGAAGGGAGAGAGAGAGAAAGAGAGGGTAGAAGGGAGGGAGATAGAGATAGCGAGAGTGAGAGAGAATTGGAGGGAGAGAGAGAGAAAGAGAGGGTAGAAGGGAGGGAGATAGAGATAGCGAGAGAGAGAGAGAATGGAAGGGAGAGAGAGAGAAAGAGGCGAGGAAAGAGAGAGGAGGTGGATGGAGAGAGATAGAGAGAGGGGGGAGGGGAGGAGGGAAAGAAGGGGGAGAGATAGAAAGAGAAATGAATACATACACAGAGACAGAAAAGAGAGGGAGAAGGTGGAGGAGAGAGAGCGAACGAGAGATAAAGAGAGAGAGAGAAGGAAAGAGAAAGGAGAGATACACAATAAACATACATTAAGTAACTGCGATAAATATATACACAATTGAGTCACAAACAAAAATCCTCTTTATCTTTTTATCTATTTTTTTTTTATTATTATTATTATTATTTCTTCATCGACATAAATTTCTTCTTCCGTTCGCGAGGGCTTTACACTCAACCTTCCAAAATGGCATTTCAGTTGCCTTATAAGCGTGTGGGTGGGTGGGTGTGCGCGTGTGTGTGAGCGCCCACATATAGCAGTTCCCCCCCCCCCCCCCCCGCCCCGCCCCGGACAAGCGAGTTTTAGCAGGAGGGGGAGAGGTGAGGGGGGGGGAGGGGTTTGCAAAAGAGAACCAGTTTCTGTTTCACCAAAAGGGAGGGTCACTTACACACGCAGACGCACGCACGCACATACATACGCATGCATTTACACACATATACGCACTCACATATACACAAATAAGCACGTTTATACGCACACATGCACATGCATTTACACACATGCACAAATTCTCACGCACGTACACACACATACACACACACACACATAGACAGACACACACACACCTATGCAAACATAGACACACACA
>NC_091585.1:897176-902176 GCF_042767895.1 Penaeus vannamei
CACTCTCTTTATCTATCTATATTCTTTTCTTCCGATCTTTCTTTCTTTCTAACCTTTCTTTCTATCTTTCTTTCTAACTTTTCTTTCTTGCCTTATCTTTCTATCTATCTTGTTATATCTCTTTCCTTCTTTCTGTCTGTCCTTTCTTTTTTTGTCGTTCTTTCTATCTTTATTCATCTATCTTTCTTACTATAATTCTTTCTTTCTATCTACTTCTCTATCTATCTACCTATCTATATTTCTTACTATATTTCTCTCTTTCTATCTGCTTCCCTATCTAAATATCTATCTATACTTCTTACTATGTTTCTTTCTTTCTGCCATTCTTTATTATTATCTATCTTCTTGTCCTTCCTTCCTTCACTGAACCCAAGAACCCTGAACTGCACAAGATCGCACGGACCCCAACAGTGCTGTCCTCACCACGGAAGGGGGAGGACGTTGGCTCCACTGGGGGCGTGTCCTTTTTATTCATTCGTATTAGGAGAGTTTATGAGCAGATCCTCTGTTTGTGATAACGTTAGTAATCTCTATAATAAAGGCCAAAGTAGTTGCATTATAGGAAGTACGTTTGGTAGTTAGTGTATCAATTTTTTTTTTTTTTTTTTTTTTTTTGTCCGTGTTTACGTTATTAATTATTTACGTTATTTACTTATTCTGGCTGTGTTTTACTGGTGGCGTTTGCTCTCCTTTGTGGTAGATAGGCTGCATCAAAAAAAGATAAAGGGAATAAGAGAAATGGAAGGATGATTTTTAACTTTTCTTTCTTAACTAGTCATTATTTTACTTTGACCAGAATTCAGCCCATGTTTGACCTCCTTTCGAAAATATTAGCATAATTATTCAGAATAACAGGTCTGATCACAAACTGCGAGTCTCTTATGTACAAAAATAAAATAGAATAAATGATAATCGCCGTACATCCCCAATATATCAACCAACCAAGTGCTCAGCACTGGAAGAGGGGCGTGGCCTATTGGCCTACACGTGTGCCTGAGCTTCGCCATCGCCATAGTCACGGATCAGCAGCGAGAGAAATTTGCATTCATGAATTCAAAAGCGCCGCGTCATCGGTGCCTCTGATGTGTTCGCTTTCTTCGGCGCAGGCTTCGGCTTCGGGGACGAAAAGGGCTTCCCGCAGTCCATCAAGAACACGAACGCTCTCCCGCACCGCAGATCGGTCAGTCCCGCTTCGTCAGTTCATTTCGCACGCACTCACGCCCATACACATGCACGCACTCACGCACAGGCACAGACATATATATAAATGCAAGCACACACACACACACACTAACACACTATCACATACACACACACACACTACACAAACACACACATGCAAACACACACATACAAACACACACACACACACTAACACACTATCACATACACACACACACACTACACAAACACACACATGCAAACACACACATACAAACACACACACACATACACTACACAAACGCACACACTCACTCAACATTTACACCCAAATGAATATATAGGGATATAAAAGCATGTGTCTGTGTGGGTTTTTCCTTCATAAACAATTTGAAGGAAAACGACGCCCTTCCTCTCCACAGGACACCGTCGAGGGCGGCGCTGAGGAGGCGGAGGCAGGAGAGAGAGCGTAAGTATAAGAGTTGCAACGAAAGAGACAAAACATTGTTGATGGATAGGAAGATAGGAAGAGTATTATCGGTCTTTTATATCACTGCTGTTGCTGTCATTAGCCTTGTCATGCACCTCGACTCGGAGGCAATAATGATGCTGGACTTGAGGCGCCGCGAGGGGGACGCCCGTGCTGCGGCGCCCCTGCGAGCCTGGACTCTAGCGCCCCTCCTTCCGCAGGGACTCGCTGCCGGAGGCCCCCGCCCTCAGCCTGCTCCCTCCCCCTCCCCCCCTCCGCCGCCAGAGTGACCAGGGCCCGCCCCGCCCGCGCCCACAGACCGCCCCTCAGCACTTCGCCGCGCGGCCTCCCCAGGGGCGCCGACCGTCCCGCCCGCAGCCCCCCGGCGGTGGCCGGCCAGGCCGACGCCCCCTGAGGACGCCCGACGGGAGACCCATCTTCTTCCGGCCGGTCCCGACGCCGCCCGCCTTCGCGCCGCCCGCCTTCGCGCCGCCACCCACGCAGGTCATCGTCACGCACGTGCCCAGCCCCGCGCCGCCCACGCCCTCGCCCTCCGCGGCGCCCACCGTCGGACCCACAATGGGCGAGCTGCTCAAGGTGAGACTTCGGAGGACCGGGGGCAGGGGAAGGAGAGGGGGAGGGAGGGAGGGAAGGAAGGGGGGAGGGAAAGGGGAAGGAAGAGGGAAAGGGAAGAAGGAGGGAGTGAGAGAAAAAGAAACAAAGGGAGAGTGATGTACGGGGGGGGGGGGCACAGATAGGCAAGAGAAAGGGAGAAAGTGAGAGAGAGAGAGAAAAGGAGACACACACACACACACACACAGAGCCTCGACTAACGCCCCGCTCCGCAGGTGAATGCGGACACCCCAGCGGACACGGACCACGTTCCCTCGTTCGCCGCTAAGACGTTCGTGGTTCGCGAGGCGCCGCCGGAGTTCCACCCGCCCGGCTACGAGGCGGCGGTGGTCTTCCCGAGCCTGGCCAAGCGGGTCGAGGTTCCGCGGACCAAGTTCTTCTGCGAGGAGCAGAGCTACCTCCCGGGCATCTACGCCGACGTCCAGCTCGGCTGCAAGGTCAGTGGGTCGCCGGAGGTCCCTGGTCTTTGGATCGAGGTCGCCGGGAGTGGGGGCTTCAGGGAGCCGCCCTTGTTAAGAGGGCGGCGGCGCAGACGGGCGGCGCCCTCTTGCTGATTGCCACAATGGAGCAAGTGATGTCAAAAGGCGGGAACCAGTTTCCTGACGTAGGTAGTCGCTGATCTTCCGAAAGCACTAACGTTTCCTTCCCTCCCCAGGTGTTCCACCTGTGCCTTCCGGCCGCCATGGGCAACACGCTCACCAGCTTCATGTGCCCCAACATGACGCTCTTCGACCAGTCCATCATGCAGTGCAACTACTGGTTCAACGTCAACTGCGCGTCGTCGCCCCGCCACTACGACGCCAACCTGCCGATGGCGCTCAGCTACCGCAAGATCAACGCGGCGCAGCTGCCGTTGACCGCCGTGCGCGACCTCGGCAGCGTGGCGCTGATGGGGCTCGACGCCGCCTTCAACGCCGGCCAGAACGCGGCCGCGCCGAGCGTCGACGTCGCGGAGAACCTGGCATTCAGGCGGAGGGCGGGCGAGGTAGGCCCGAGGGAGGGCAGAGACAGCCCGAGGGCGGAGCAGCGGGACGTCTTCGCCCTCGCCGACGGCACACCGCGGAGCCCCCGCACGCTCGGCTTCGAGGAGGACGGCGGGAAGGAGACCAAGAAGAAGAAGGCCACGAAGGCAGCCGAAGGAGAGAAGGCAGGGGAGGAAGGGTCCGCGGCGGATGGAGAGAAGCCGGCGAAGGAGGGAGGCAAGCCGGAAGGAGACAAGCAGGAGGGAGGCAAGCCGGAAGGAGGCAAGCAGGAGGGAGGCAAGCCGGAAGGAGGCAAGCAGGAGGGAGGCAAGCCGGAAGGAGGCAAGCCGGAAGGAGACAAGCAGGAGGGAGGCAAGCCGGAAGGAGACAAGCAGGAGGGAGGCAAGCCGGAAGGAGGCAAGCAGCAGGAGAGGCAAGGGAGACGGCGGCGGTCGGCGGCGGCGCCCCCGCTGATAATGCGCTTGTACAAGCTCCAATGACGAGAAGCGGACATGACAGCACAAGATTAAATATACCAGTCGGTGAAGTGAAACAAATACTCATTGCAAAAAAAAAAAGAAGGAAAAAAAATCACACGAGACCGCCAGTCGCTCTGACGTCACAACAGCGCGGCCGCGTCGGCGCCGACGTCACGGCTCCCTTTATGGTCTCAGGCACATGTACCGGGCGATGGAGTGCTCGTGGACACCGGTTTGCATTTTGCATCGTTGTCTTTGAAGCTCTGATTGTGATTTCCGAACTGCCAGTCAAAGGGAAAGGTGAAAGGGGCCGCAGGACGGAGGACCTTTCACGGGGGTCGCAGCGGGCCAGCGACTCTCGCCTTTGCACTCAAGCTGAGGGAGACCTGCACGCAGGAGTATGCGCGAGACCGCTTCACAGATATGTATCAGTATGTGTTAATATTTAGATGTGTGTATGTATGTATGTACGAATATATATATATATATATATATATATATATATATATATATATATATATATATATATATATATATATATATATATATATGATGTATGTATTCACGTATATGTACATGTGTGTATGTGAGTTTGAATGTCGTCTATATGTGTTTGTTATCATTTATCTGTATATAATGACATCCCTATTTACTGATCCAAAGTGTCATTTTGATGTTTTCGTTCGAGTGCACCGATATATTCCCAAATGATTCGTCTGTTATAAAATATGATATGAATTGTGAATATTGATGTAGATTAGCGTTATAAAACACCGTTGACATACCTCGAAATGTTAGCACCGGAGTTCCGCAAACTGTGCCGTTCGTGCTTCGACTTCGCCACAGTTTGGGAGACTTCGATGCTGCACTTTAGCTACTTATTGTCATTGATTTTTTTGAGTGGTGTGTTGTGGTTTGTGATTGTAAGCGTTGAGAAGGTAAGATGATATGGTTTATTCGATAATCAAACTATACTTGCCAATATGGTTGCCAAATATGTTCTTCTAACTATTTAAGACACTATTTTATTATGTGTGCAGTATAATCTCTGTTTATAATGCATAAACTTCCGAACATTTTCTGGAGTTAATCCATTTTTCCTTAAAAGCAAAATGTTTGCATACACTGTACATACAGATTGTATTTTTGTGCATATTTATTTAGTTCTCAATAAAGCATCATACCTCACTTTCTCTTGTTGTTTCAGTTTGTTTGTTTTTTAAGTAAAAGATTCAAGAATTCAACACGCGAGAGCAAGTGTCTGCTTTACACGTCCGCCTTGCGAAGGAGCCAGCA
>NC_091585.1:912176-914676 GCF_042767895.1 Penaeus vannamei
CACAGACAGATAAATGACTTTTAAGACACACATGGGCAACATTTGCAAAAGAAAAAAGAAAAAAAAAAGCAATAGACACAATGATATACCTAAATCACAAAAAAAACAACTAAATCTCCACTGATATGAACATTACTATTGCTCAAACCCTTGCATTATAAACTACTGATCTAACAAAACCCACAAAAGACAAAGAAACTACAAAACTTGGCCGCCACTGTAGCAATAGGCAGTATAAATAAACATGATCATTTAACCCCCATATTAACAAATTAGATTAGTTGGAAATGCGAAAAGGTGTCAGTATGATTGTCGAGGATTTCCTTTCGTATTTCCTCTTAAAAGGCTCAGTGAGACCCTCGATGAGTAGGCATTTTCTCGAGGTTAATTATATACTCAGAAAACATATCACCATTATATTTACAATGCATAGAGCATACACAAAAGCATGAAAAGTCGTGTATCCCCGTAAGAGCTACTGCAGGCGGGGACTATCGCAACTGCCCCGTCTGCCGCAGCGCCGTCGCCTGCCCCGGTCAGTTCTTGAATATCATTGCTCGCGGACCAAGGCAGATATCATTACGTCAAGTAATGATATTCAAGAACCGGCCTGGGTCGCCGCGGCGCAGAAGCCTGCACTGCCTGCCGCGGCGGACGGGGAAGGCGACGGCGCCGAGGCAAAATGAATTCGTTTTTAAGAGTTAAAAGGGTTTCAGGTCGTGACGAGGGTCGTGCTGTATTACGCGCCTGCTGCCAGTACCTCCTCCAGGACCTCAGGTCATCGGCATGAACCAGGGCCAACCACGGTTGCTACACCCCCCCCCCCCCCCATCCCCCAGGATCCAAAACATGTACTGTTTGGGTCGGCGTGCGGTTGTCCAAGAGGGTTGTCCTTATATATCTAACTACACGGCTAGTCAAGCATCAAGGCCGCAACGAGGGCGTAGGACTCTTCGGGGAAGCTTCCGCGTAGCTGGGCGGTAGAAGCGGCAGACATGTGGTATAGTCGAGAGCCGACCTCAACCACTCGGCGCCCGAGGATGCCACTCCCGGCGGAATCGGCTTCAGACTCGGCGAGATGCGCAGCCATACGCTACTGTGTTTTCTTTCGTCAGTGCTTCAAGGTCAAACATTAGCCCATGCAGTCATCGGAATATGACGCCGCCAATGCCTACATTTGTTCAGTCATTTGGTCATTTATGTTCTTTACCGCTTTCATTTTTTTCCTACAGTATATTTCTCTTGTTCTCTTGTAATAAAGAGGACTTTGGATCTCTTTATTACATCAGTTACCATTTGTTTATTCATGAATGTCACTTTTAAAGGCCGTTTCTTTCCTTTTTTTTACGAATAATCCCAGCCTCCTGAGAGCTGTGATATTCTGCTCACTTTCCCGGGACTTTTGACCTAGAAAATATTGACAATCGATTTCTTGTCTTCTTTGTATCGTTCGATTCCATCTTCTACGGCTTTCTCTTCGTGTTCCAATACAGAACATCAGCCAAATTAGTAATATTCCTTGCGGGTTGCCTAGGGTGTTTTTTGTTTATTTATTTATCTTTTTTATTGTTATCTATTTCTATTTTTTATTTATTATTTTTTTACTTTTTTTTGTGTGGTCTCCGCAAGTTATCTTTATTTCTTCCTTTGTGATCTTGATGCCTTTCTTTATTTAACCCCACTTCGTTTACTGTTTCTTTTGCCTTTAATATATAGGCACATGTTGTCATCTTTTTTGTCGCTTTAAATTGTTTTCGATCTGATTAACGGTTCTTGTACTTTGATTACTTTTTCTTGCTTATTCTTTGCTTCGATCTGACTGCCAATCTTGCTTTCTAATTTTTTTTTTTTTCTTCAGCTCCTTGACTTTTCGGTATCCTGTGTATGTGTTTGTTTGTGTGTGTGTGTTCGATTATGCGTGTGTGCGTGTTTGTGTATGTGAGTATGCGTCTGCTTATGTATGTGTGTGTGTGTGTCTGTGTTCGACTATGCGTAGGCGCGGGGGGGGGGGCTGGGGGTCCGTACCCCTGCCCTTTTTCTCAAAGGGGTGAAAGTGCCCCTTTTTCTAGGGCACTTTCTTTCTATTGATCTTGGAATGGCGATGAGACTGTTTATTGTATTTCTGTTTGGTTCAGTGCAAATGATTATTATCATTAAAATTCTTGTAATGTTTTTCCCGTTTTTAAATCTGAAGAAGATAATTCAGGCTATATCCCCTCTAAATAAAAATCATATTGTGCCCATTTTGTGGCCTGGACCCCTGCCCTCTAAAATTCCTAGTTGCGCGCCTGGTGAGTGTATGCGTCTGTGTGTCTGTGTGTGTGTGTGTTCGCCTATGCGTGTGTGCGTGTGCGTGTATGCGAGTATGCGTCTGTGCATGTGTGTGTGTGTGTGTGTGTGTGTGTGTGTGTGTGTGTGTGTGTGTGTGTGTGTGTGTGTGTGTGTGTGTGTGTGTGTGTGTGTGTGTGTGTGTGTGTGTGTGTGTGTGTGTGTGTGTGTG
>NC_091585.1:924676-942176 GCF_042767895.1 Penaeus vannamei
CATGGAGGAGGCCATCACTGGGGACTTTGCTCTCATCAAGGCGTGGAAAGCTGACCGGGCGGGCAACCTTCTCTTTAGGTACAAGGGCTGGACATTCACTTTGAGCTCATCGTAAAAAGAAACTGCTTGTTTCTTCATTTTCATTTTCTGTAATGTATTTTGTGGAGTTAAAGCTGACAGTTATCCCTCATGTCAGGAAGACGACACGCAACTTCAACCTACCAATGTGCAAAGCTGCCAAGACCACCATAGTTGAAGTGGAGGAGGTGGTTGACATTGGGGAAATCCCTGAGGATAGCGTTCACGTCCCTGCCATCTATGTGGACCGCATCATTAAAGGGGAAAAGTACGAGAAGAGAATTGAGGTAAATGTCTTTCTGTTCCTCTACTCTTTTCGTTTCATTAGGTAGCTATTATCACTAATATTACTGTTTGTATCACCATTACCACCCAAAACTCCAAACCAAAGCCTTCCTGTCTCAGTGACCCTTTCCTGCAGCGCTTGACCTTGCGTAAGGAGAAGAAGAAGAGTGCAGCATCCTCCAACCCGGCCGTGGCCATGAGGGAGCGCATTGTGCGACGCGCAGCCCTTGAGTTCAAAGATGGCATGTACGCCAACCTGGGAATTGGGATGCCCATGCTTGCCAGCAATTACATCCCAGATGGTAAGTCAGCCAAGGAAGGAGGGAATCTGTTATCTAGGTCTATGAGCTGTTTAGATATTCATGTTGATTTCTTATTTAACCCATTGGATCTGGTTGCATCACAGAAATCACAATGCCCTAAATACAGGCAGTGGGTTACATAAGTAGCCAACATCCTGGGCATGAGGTGCGTAGGCCAGGCGTGTGAACACTCACGAGTGGTAACAAGACTGTGCCTCTCGTTTTTTAACCTTTTGGCAATTTTCCAATGTCCGTAATTGTATTTTGACTTGATTTATCCAGATGGTAATAGCTTATTTTCCTCGCACAGACTCCGTGTCATATCTCTATGTAGTTAATAACTTATTGCAAGAAAAAATGTATGGTACTTTTGATTATATGTATCATATATCTAATTTTTTTCATAATTTTCAATATACTGTAATACAACCTGCGCTGCCGTTCATAGTGGCCATGAGTAGGATGTGCAACATGGAAATGGCATCCACCCCAAGCCAGTGCTCTTCTAGTTACAGCGTACACATGTTACATTCTGCATTCATTTATCAGTGGTAATAATGCTAAAGCCCCCTTCTAAGCGCCAAATGAGTTAAATCACAATTCGAGAGGTTTGTACACTCGTGGCAAGTCTTTTCTGTCACCCTGGCCTTCGCTCATGGCAGCCTTTTTGTGTCACCCACCCCATGGCCATTTTACCTGATGACGGCAAGTTTGAGTCACCTAGCCAGCAGCCATTTTGCCCAATGACGGCATGTTCACATCACTTAGATTTTTCCATGACGGAACTGTGATGTCATCCAGATCGTAGGGGTTAAGCATATTTGCTTTTAAATCATAGGTATTATGTATTGCCTTGTACTTTACCCAACCACTTCTGTACAACAATGGTTATACAATGTTATAGAGGTAACCCACTTCATTCATGTTGTTCTCGATCTTGGGAGCAATCTGGATGCAGGATTATCTCTTGCCATAACCCCTGGGATCCGGAGGTTTCATTGCCTACACAATTCCCAAAATATGGGTGTTAGGCTTGCTTTGAGTAGCCACTTTGATGGCTCTGCTGATTGTAGATCATGTGCATGTAAGCACGTCTATAGGTGTCATTTGATTTGCTTTCTATAGGTGATAATAAACTGTTTTCCTTGCACAGATTCCACATCATCTTTCTAGATGATCTAAAGCTCAGTGCAGTAAAAATAACCATAAATGACTTTTTGCTATTTGCTGTAAGTTTCTTGTATTTTTTCATAACCAGTTATCTGTAATCCAACCTGAATTGCTGCTCTCAGAGGACAGGAATAGGATTCTGAGCTTGGAAATAGTGTCCTCCCTTTAGCTGGTGCTCTTCCAGGCATGGCTTAAGGACGGTACATTCCACATTTGTTCGTAGATGAAAATAACACAAAAGGCCCCCCCTAAATGCCTACTGAGGCTAATCACTTTCCAAGAGCTTTATACACATTTGGTGAGTCATTCCCATCGCCCCAGCTTTCAGCGGAAATTCTTGTAACAGCAATATTCTCATTAACCAGATTTTTTCATGACATGGAAAAAAATTATTATTGTAGAAAACAGGGAAACCTTTCTAGTGCAAAGTTTTTATTTTATTTTTTTCCCCATTGATAATGGATTATCTGGTTTTTACTTGAGAATATTTTGCATTCAGTTATATGATAATATCTTATAATTAGTTTCTTTCTCTACAAATATTTAGATGCTTTTTTTTTTTTTTTGGAGGGGGGGGGTTCTGAATTTATATGTATATTAGTAAATATTATTCATTTAAATGCATCTAATTTAGGATAATGACAATGCAAGTCTAATGCATCAATGAAGGTCAGTGTGGACTGCTTGAGGAGTCCAAAGTCACAGGTGTCTCTCGGCATCCTATCAGCCGTCCTCCCTGATCATCCCTTTTTCCCCTAAAGGTACGAACGTGCAGCTGCAGAGTGAGAATGGAGTGCTGGGCTTGGGCCCCTTCCCTGCCCCGGGCGAGCAAGACCCCGACCTCATCAATGCAGGGAAAGAGACCGTGACTGTCACGCCTGGAGCCTCCTACTTCGGCTCTGATGAGAGCTTTGCCATGATCCGAGGGTAGGTGTCTCAGGAGAGACGAGGGAGGTGTGCCCCCTAACCCCCACCTCTTGTTGCTCCTTTCTTTCATGTGTCCTTTTCCTTCCCTCTCAACTTGGAGTTTTATCTCTGGTCTTTGCCTTTTCCTTTCTTCCTATCACTTTTGCCCCACATTTCTTGTTTTCTTCTTTCTGTTTTATTACATTAAGTAGAGAGAACTAAAAGAGCACTTAACCCCTTGGATCCAGTTATCTTGCACCTGGACCAAAATCCAGTCCAAATAGACCTTATGACTAGCTGTGTGTGTGTGTGTGTGTGTGTGTGTTTTGTTTTTGCCATTTTCCAAGGTCTATATTTATTATGGAATGCATAACCCACTAACGACGGGTGGCCCACATATGAGACACCTGAAAAAATAAAACATTGCCAGGCATCCCACCAGTGTGACGCTGTATCGGGGCTCACGCAGCAATGCAGCAGCGGGCGAGCAGGCAGACTCCAGGCCAGCCCCACCTGCCGATTTTATAGCCGCCCAGAATCTTTTATATCTTTTAAAATATACCAGCGTTAATAGGTTAATCAAGATGGTAATAGACTATCTTCATGTTATCTGTCTAGATATTCAAACCACTCAATGGAATAACAATAACAATAACTAATGTTTTGTTGTATGTATCATTTCTTTTTATATATTTTCATTTTATTTAATTTTCTGTAACACCCAGTGCCACTAATCACAGTTGGCTGGAATAGATTCCCAAGATTGGAAATAGCGTCTTCCCTGGAGGACCCTCAGTTACCAGTGGAAATAAATCAGGAGGTCCTTTCTGTATGGCCACTGCATGTATCATTTCTTCGTCCTAAAGGTTTTTGCATGAGGAGTCACTCCTATCACCCAGCTCCTCGTCAAATTTTCATGTCACAGTACCATGGCCTAGGCCTTCAGTCAAGTTTTTCCTTGATGGCAAATTCACCTCACCTGGATCCAATGGGTTAAGATAACAAGACTGCCAAGAATGCCACAACTGACGATTCATATCTTTCCCTCCTTGCACAGCGGCCACGTGGACCTAACCATTCTTGGGGCCATGGAAGTCTCGCAGTACGGTGATCTTGCCAACTGGATGATTCCTGTGAGTGGCCCCTTTACCATGCCTTAATGTAATATAATACTTGCCGTGAGTGATACTTGTGTGTATTTTCTTTGCAGGTCATTTGATTGCCTTTGATCTTAAGCTCAGATGTTGTTATTACTGCTACCAGGTATTTTGTTGCTTTAGATGTATTGTTAGAATTTTTTTTCTTTTAGGCATAACTTTAAAAGCCATTGATAATTTGGCATTAGTTTTCCTTCTCAAGTCACTCACTGTCTCCCTCCAGGGCAAGATGGTGAAAGGCATGGGTGGTGCAATGGACCTGGTGTCATCGCCCGGCACGAAGGTGGTGGTGACAATGGAGCACTCTGCCAAGAAGGGCGGACACAAGATCGTGGAAGCCTGCTCACTCCCCCTCACAGGCAAGAACTGTGTTGATATGATCATCACAGAGAAGGTGAGTCTGGGTCCTTTGTTCTTCTCGCTTTTGATTTCAGTCATAGATTTGTGAGGAAAGTTCAGATGGGCTTGTAGAAAACATCAAGATCAGAGCATCTGATCTTCAGGTCAAGAGAAACAATTTTCCAGGCAAAATTACAGCCTTTCATTTGGATTCTGCTTTGTAGCTTTCAACAAACTTTCTACAGAAAGAATATATATGTACTGAAAGTTGATTTTAAGAACAAAGCACAAAACAGTTGCCATAATAGGACTATCTTCAGACAGCGTTTTCCACTTTCAGTGTGTCTTCAGTGTAGACAAGGAGAATGGCCTGACTCTAGTTGAAATCGCTGACGGCGTTACCATCGAGGACGTTGTATCCAGCACAGGATGCTTATTCAAAGTAGCAGAAAACCTCAAGCCAATGGGACAGATTGAAGTTGCAGATGAATAAAAGGCTAAAAATTACTTAAATTTAGCTTTCAATTCAAAAGAAAGATGGAGATACTCAGATTAGTGCAGTGTGTCACTGTGTGCATGGTTTGTTTGCTTGCATGCACACTGTCTAACATTTGATCTGACTCTTTGATTAACTAATGGGGCATATTCCACAGTCTAGGGCATTGATTATAAAAGGATGCACTTATCCTTTTGTTACTATAGTTCTTCCACACCTATAATAACAGCAAGTTGATTTTGCATAAAAAAGAAATGCACATAAGTAACTATAGTAATGAATAAAGTTTTTACTCTGTTTGAACCAAGGATTCCTTCTTCATGGATCATCACCTTAGTCATTGTAGTGGCATTCAGTTTTACTCTTTGTGTGTAACAGTGTGTTAAAAGCTATATTTTCTTGATCTTACCTCATTTGTTCAGCTTCAGTTGATTGTCTGCACCACATACAAAGGAGAAAATAAAACAAAAAGCTTTTTAGGTGAAAGTTTAGTTTTTCTTTACAGTTTACTAACAAAGCCACATAGTTCAGTGATGAAGGCCACAGCAGCAACACTGGTTCAAAGCCAAGCTACTAGCTATAGGGGTCTCTTGCACAAACAAACTCAAGAGATATTTTGCTAGCGCCTACTGGAGATGCAGAGAGAAGATGCAGGTTTCTCTTATTGACTTGCCAGGACCGTGTCATTTGATCATAGAATGGTTGTTTTGCTAAAAGTCTTGTACAAGATTCTGCAGGTTAAGAAAATATCTTTCAAACTCAGATGTGGTCTTGTGGAGGATATGTCTTTCTATTATTAGACTGTAATTCCAGCTTTGGAAAGAGTGATAAGTAGCATTAATGTTGGTGATGGAAATTTCGTGGTAGTTTTTAAGTTTTTGCTTTATTCAAGAAGCTTTAACATCTTTTGAGGTGAGAGTTGAAGTTCAATGTTAGGAAATATGAAAGATTATAAATTGAGAAATAGGGAAGACAATGAATTAAGAAATTGATAGACTGTTCCAGAAACATTGAGTGTACTGCAGGCTATCTTGCTTTAAAGAATAGGAGCAGATAATATGGTGGTACCAAAGTTTGCTTGGTCTTGTCAAAGTTGTATCGCCTTTCCTTACTGTGGCAGACTCTGCTAAGTGTGGGAGACTAAAAAAGATGTGTGTACTGTAGAGTTCACTGCTGCTTGCGATAAACAAGAGTGGATAATTCTTTGCCGCTGAATTCCTGATAGAGATAGTAGGTGGAGTAAGGTTGGTATTGGTAGGTGGTCGGTAATTTTTCCTTTCTTTCTTTCTTTCTTCTTTTGTAAATTGAGGCTTGTGCATGCAATTGGACTTGAACTCTGTGTATGTTGTACTAGTAGGAAGTTGGAATTAAGAGAATTAGTCAGTTATGGAAAAGGTTAATGCAATGAAAAGGGAAAAGCTTCAGTCTACAGCTACGCAGTGTCAAAAGTGATTCCAGTAGTGGTTTGTGGAGCCACAACTTCTCTCCCAGTGAAGACACTTATTTTGCTGGTGTTCAGATACACCTGTTTAAATAGTACAATGACAGTGGAAGGAGCCAGATGAAAGAAACATCTTTTATGACTTGAATGATAATGTTGTTGCTCAGGTTTCCCTACAATGCATCAAGATACTTAGAATTAGTATTAGTCCAGAGAATTGCAGAAACTCAATCCCTGTCACAAGCCAACTAAAAAAATAAATTGTGGTCATCCATCTGGTTTCATCCTCATTTTTTGGTTGTAGATAAAATAGATAACAATTCTTTGCATTTTCCAGTCTATCACAAAAGCCAAATTATGTCTAGGAAAACCACAAATGAACACAGAGATTGAAGTTCTCAGCAGAGCACATTTGTTGCAAAATGTCGAGTGTATTGTAGTTCCAGTATAATCAACTGATGTACATTTGAAATTCATTCATGTTGTGTATAACTTTTAGGAATTAATGTAGGAAAAATATTTTAATACTGTAAATAGAAAAATTTGTAATAAAAAAATTACAAAACGTTTCACCATTGTTTTATTGATATTCCTTATTATGTATTATGACCACTTGTGTCATTTTATCATGTGGGCAATAGTAGTTGGAATTTCATAGTATTTTCTGAATGCTAAGGTACATGGAAAAAGGTAGATTGGTTTACAACATTTATTTAGCTGTATAGCAATAATGATTCCATATATAAAATTACATACAAAATTATACAGAAAGTATAAACATGAAAATCATTCACAGAGTTCTGTAGTCACCAAAGGTAGAAGCCTCCACAGTTGAAGTTACAATACAATGAAGAATACACTTGGTGCTTATATGAGCATTAGCAAGCCTGTAACATATTCTACAAAAGACAAGGAGTGTAAATCCTTTATATACATTCTCTAGTGTATGAGTGTGGTGTGAATTATTTACTGATCTTTGGTACAACTTTCTATTACCAAATAAAAGTGTTTGTTTCAACACATGCAGATTTTAGTTGTATATATATTTTTTAACTGTACAGGGTATTTTTAAAGTGCAGAATAATAGGCTGTGTAATATATGGTGAAACCCAGAAAAAACTCACTATCTCTGTCCACCCATATACTTTTATATATTATGTACAAATTCGCAAAATTGTGAATAATTATTCGTATAACGTAACGAAAGGGGGCGAAAACTCAAATTCACAAGTCGAAATGTGTTGGATCTACATTCCATGGAGCGAGTGCTGTCCAGCCACATCCTCCCTCCCTTCGGCACATTTGACTTACTTTGTACTAGATTCTTACTTCAGTGTGTAAGTGATCATCATAAGAAGAGGAAAGTTTGTTCATTTAAATCGGCAGAATTTTTCCAAAGTCTAATATCATTTAACATGAGTTCTGTTTACTGTACATGTAGACAAGAAAAGAAAATCCTATTGCTCAGTTTAATATTATGTTAATTTAATATGCATGAGGCATCTCGTCTTTAAATTCATTAAACTGACATGGAGAAATTCATGTCGCAAAAACCTATTCCTAGCTTTGATTATGGATTGTGGGATGGTTTCGTCTCTGAGGGATTTGGGACACTGACAGGTACAGCAATTTGGTACAGTGGAGTTGAACTGTTCATACGCCATTATGTATTTCACTTTCAAACTTCCTCAGAACGAGTTCAACTTCCTCACGAGATATTTCTATGTTGTGAGCTATTATTTTCATGATGAGATCTAATTTTTAATCCGAAGTGGAGAAGCTGTGAATAATTCTAATTATATGTACATTTTCTTCTAGAAAGATGATCACAGGAGAATGAACATGATTTGATACCACATCACAGAATGACCGTCGTATAGAATAAGACCGTCATGGATGGAGCCAGCTGGAATAACGCCACAGGTAAGTCAAGGTGATCCTGATGGCATCATTTCACTCGAATTAGTGACTTTAGGGACCAGATTTGATTACAAGTTTGATTGTTTCAAGTGCAAATGTGCTTCTCTAACTACCAGTAGAAATGACATAAAATCCTTGTCGAGTCCGGACTTTGAACTATTCCTAATAAAAATTGTACAAAAGCAAAAAAAAAAAAAAAAAAAAAATCAGTATATGAAAGTAAGACTACTTCTGGTATCTTCGTAAACCTAACTTGAGACTAATGGAAATCCATTCCTATTTTCCCACAGAGTTCACTGATAATCAGAGGTCCACAGATGAGGTGGCTCTCCGAGGGCAAGTACGCGAGTGGCGACAGGGGGAGGGGGGCTTGAACATCACAGAGAGTGTGAGGGTGAAACACAGAAGCTGTAAATCAGACCTTATCCTACTTGGCATGCAGGCTCGAGTCTTACGGAGACGGAGGCAGCCGATGAGGGAAGTTCAGAGCATGGAGAACGAGGTGCTGAGAATGTACTCTTAGACTGCTATTAGGATACAGTTATTTGAATTATCCACACTTTGTCAGACACTGATAATAATATGCAGAAACAAGGCTGCTTTGCCAAACAAAAGCTATGTAAAAATGGTCTAAACTTTGGCTGTGATCCGCGATTCTAGAGTTGCTTGAGAATTTGATATTGAAGTATATACAACGGATAAATCTCGTAATACTGTCATTCCGTAATGGATTGAGGTTATTCAGTCTACTCGTGTAACTGGAGCAAGGGCTCGTGTGGCCGCCGAATTTCCTTCAATTTTATCTTGAAAGGAGCAGTCAAACAACTCTCGTGCACGACCCGAGTGAACAAGGAACACTTTTATTATATGTAATGTGTTGATGGTGCGAGAGGACACAGAATTCATTTACTTTGTAACCATTTTCTCGATATATATATATATATATATATATATATATATATATATATATATATATATATATATATATATACGTATGCATGTATGTATATATGTATCAACACATTGCACATGACTAGTCCGTGTAAGGGTTTGTGAAGGAAACATCTGTATGAATGTATAAATGCACAATTTGGTTACCTGCCACAGAGAAAAAAATAAGAAATTATAAAAAAATATCACAGAAATTCACAAATACTCGGGATGGCACTCCTGGAGCCTCGGTTTTGTCGAAGGAGAGACGACCGAGCTTGCCTCTGGGTCTCCGGGCGTCCGGGAGGAGCCGTGGGCCCGGTCTCCTCTGCGCCGCGTGCTCGGAGGCGGGGCTGCCGGATCTCCCCGCTCGTGCTGCTTCAGCGCGCGGACTGGCTGCTGATCGCGCGTTGTGATTGGCCGTCTGTGCGGTTCCAGTTTTTGGAACACGTCTCGAAGGAGCAACGAAAGTTAGTTGGTAAGCCAGCCCACAAATAGTCAATTTGATAATGTCTCTTTTCTAGGATCAAATTATCGTCGGGAAAAAAAGGCGAATTATTTTCTATTCGTACTTGCGCGCAACAAGGGAGAAAACGCTCTAAATTTTCTCATCCTGATCAATTACCGACAGCGACGTAATGGATTACCGACTACGCCATTATGACGTCACAATGTACCGAAAACGTCATGAAAACGTCATGCCGAATCCGACAGCCCTGCTCGTCTGCTTCCCTCTCTTCCTTCTCGGTCGTCGACTTTTTGGAACTGGAAGCGAGTCGGAGGAACAACCTGCTCTTTGTCCTCTCGATGCACACTAATTAATGACTGAGTGTATATTCTCGTTTATGTTTTTTTTTTTTTTTTATGAACAAATACAATGATTTATACAAAGCTTCGTGTTAGGGCTGGAATTATTTAATGATGGGGGTGATTTTTTCTTTCTTTTTAATTACTGAAACTTGTCAGACAACCCGACCTCCAGAGATCAAGAGAAAAGCATCTCACCGAAGACACATCTGGATAATAAGAGTTGTGTTTTAATGTATGTATATATATATATAAGCTTAAACTTATATGTTATGCTGTGCTACGAACACAGGCGTAAGACTCACCGATAAACATATATTAACTTTACTCTTTCTCTTCTCTCTACCCATTAAAGCTTTTTTCTTGATAATTCAGTTCTTTCTCTTTTATATTTTCCTTTTTTCAATTTCTCTTCAATCTCCCTCTTACATACTGCAGACTGTTACATACAATCAGTTTAAAAAGAAAATAAAGTGAAAATTAAATATGACAATATTAGAGTTAAATTCAGCTAAATCGCTAAATAAAGTTCATGTTTTTCCTCGAATGAATGCGGAGCTGCAGACATGACAGACTCTTGGAGACAAAACGAAAATTTGAAAATTAAAAGATTTAAATCATTTATATATATATGTACTATACAAACTAAAATATAATGATTTCTATCTGCAACAAACCTGACTAAAATGAGCTTCCCCAAAAGAGAAATGACGACGCTTGGTCTGTTCAGCGGAAAAAAGACCCAAACCGAATGTTGAAATCCACTCGCTTCGTCTTGACCGCACTGTCGCCAGTCCTTGGACCGGCCTCTCGGCCTCCGGCCCGCACCCCGCCGAGGGCGACGTCCCGCCGGGGTGCAAGGGGGCGAACGTCGACTGTGTTTATGCACGCGATTATGCCTTGTGGACCGACCTGTCTGAGCGGGACTACGAGGGCGAGTCTACGGGGAGTGAGGGCCAGCCGCGGGCGGAGCAGGAAGGCCCGCTCGCGCGCTGGCCGAACCGTCTACGAAATGTGATCCTACTTCCGGTCCCCGGGCAGCGGCCGGTCCCTGCTTTGTCTTCGGGTGGCAGTGATGCGTTGCCGGGCGGCCTCGCTCGCCCGCCCCTCGCACGGGGACGCCGCCGCCTGGGAGGCAGCTCCTGTGCGACGAGGGAGCGCGGCGAGTCTCTGCCGAAGGCGTGGCGAGGCGGGGCTTCCAGGGCGCCCCGAGGCCCCGACGCCGGGGCTTAGGCGTACTTGTGCGAGCCGATGATGCGCTCGCGCTCCCGCTCGCGCGAGCCGGCGCTGAACGAGTGCTTCTTCTTGCGCCGCATCTTGTCGATGTCCTTGCCGAAGACGTCGCCGGAGCGCAGCGCGGAGATCAGGTCGTCGAAGTCGTTCTCGTTCTCGCCGCCAGAGCTGCTGTCGCCCGGCGCCGCCTGCCCGCCGCCGCCGCCGCCGCCGCCGCCGCCCAGCCGCGTGCTGCGCTCCCGAGCTCGCTTCTCGCGCTCGACCTCGCGCCGCTGCGGGAGAGAGGGGGGAGGGGGTTAGCGCTGGGGCTGGGGGAGGCAGACGCGTCCTCCGGCAGAGGGAGCGCTGCCTGGCCAGGCCCTGACACTAGGCAAGCTCTGAATGCAATTCCGAAGCTGCACAAAGTTACATTTTCAGAGAAATCCTTCTTACTGCACTTGGAGGGCGGTTGCCACTGCAAGGCTTTCTAGATATTCAGTCTAATATTAATAATAATAATAATAGTCTAATAATAGATATTCTAATACTCTGAAGCCAAAAACGTACTTTGATATGACTCGCTCAGATGAAATACTTTCTTCATTCTAATTATGCCTATGAATATGCTCAAGGCTTTAGCTACTGACGCTTTCGATATACAAAAAAAGTATACTGACTACAGCAACTACCCATACCCAACTTAACAATCTGCAAGAAAATGAAAAGATTATACAGAATGGTTTATATTTACTAGCTAAAGAGACCAGACTACATTTCAGAAGCGTTTTGTCACAGCTACGAGAGAAGTGAAGTCCCAGCACCTCTGTCCTGTGGTTTATCCTGTGTGGATGAAAAGGTCTCCCTTGGCCGAGAAGCTCCCCGGCGGCGGACCCGGGGCGGTGTGGGGGGAGGGGGGGGGGAGGAAATCAAAGTGAGGTGAAGAGGGAGGAAGCGAGGGAGAAGGAGAAGGAGGGAGGGAAGAAAAGAGGGAGAAGGAGGGAGGGAAGAAAAAAAGGAGGGAGGGAGGGAAGGAAGAAAAGGAGAAGGAGGGAGGGAGGGAAGAAAAGAAGAAGGAGGGAGGGAGGGAAGAAAAGAGGGAGAAGGAGGGAGGGAGGGAAGAAAAGAAGGAGGGAGGGAGGGAGGGAAGAAAAGAGGATGAGAAGGAGGGAGGGAGGGAAGAAAAGAAGGAGGGAGGGAGGGAGGGAAGAAAAGGAGAAGGAGGGAGGGAGGGAAGAAAAGAAGAAGGAGAGAGGGAGGGAAGAAAAGAAGGAGAGGGAGGGAGGGAAGAAAAGAAGAAGGAGAGAGGGAGGGAAGAAAAGAAGAAGGAGGGAGGGAGGGAAGAAAAGAAGAGGGAGGGAGGGAGGGAAGAACAGAAGAAGAAGAGGGAGGGAAGAAAAGAAGGAGGGAGGGAGGGAAGAAAAGAAGAAGGAGGGAGGGAGGGAAGAAAAGAGGGAGAAGGAGAGGGAGGGAGAAAGGGTAGGGATGAGGGAGAGGAAGGGAGGGATGTACAGAGAGCGGGAGGGAGAGGGAGACACGTATAGAGGGATTGAGGAAGAAATGGACAGAGAAAGGGGGAGAGAGGGAAAAAGAGAAAACGAGAGGCGAAGAAGAGACGAGAGGAGGGAGGAGACAGCCAGGCCGAGCAAGACAGCAGAGCGAAAACCGCCCACGAAACGCCCGTTGTTCCGCCCTGGGTCGCCGCCGCACGCCCGCCGCCCATGCAAGGCGTTGGTGCCCCCGCAAGCCCCTGCGAAATCGCACTCGGATTGCTTGCCGAAAGAAAAAGTCTGGAAATCTTTCGCGTAAAAAAAAAAAAAAAAAAAAAAATATGCACGCAAAAAAAAAAAAAAAAAAAAAAAAAAAAGAAAGAAACAAACAAAAAAAAAAAACGCACAAATATGTATATACAAACAAACCAAAATAAACAATAAAAGCAGACAGACGGAAACGACTCAAACAGCAAAGACAACTCCAACGGAGGGCCTCCCGCGTGCCGCCGCGACCGCCTGTGTCCGGGCCGCGGCGCGTCAAGTGGCGCGTCAAGTGGCGCGTCAAGTGGCGCGCCAGTTGCAAGCGAACATCCCGAACGAGATTCCTGCACAAGCGGCGCGGCGTCGCACACAGCTCGCACGTGGCACACACGACGCCACGCCGCTTGTGCTTTCATATATTTCATATATTTTGTGCTTTCATATATTTCATAGATTTTGTGCTTTCATATATCTCGGGATGCTCGTTTCCAACTGGCGCGCCACGACCCTGGACTTCGTTGGCTGTTCTCAGGGGCGGTCTCGTTATTTTCATCCTCGTTGCGACCAGGTTTGGGGTTTAGGGGAAGTGGGGGCGGCCGGGTTATGGTCTTCGCTATCACTGTTTTCTAATCATTATTGTTATTGTCATTAGTATTATGTTATCATCATTATTATCATTAATACTACTATTATTATTGTTATTATTATTATTATTATTATTATTATTATTATTATTATTATCATTATTATTATTATCATTACTATTATCATTATTATTACGATTATCATTATTATTATTATTAATATTATCATCATCATCATTATTATTACCATCATTAATAATATTATGATAATTAAAATGATAATTATTATTGTAATGATCATTATTATAATTATCATTACTATTATTACTATTATCATCACTTGGTTACTATCGTCATCATTATCATTGTCATTATCGTTGTCATTATTATTATCATCAACTTTATTATCATTACTATTATTATTACTATTATAACCCCTCTCATATCATATTCAGTTATCAATGGCATTGTTATATCACCTATTATCATTATCATTATCATCATTCGATTAGGAAAAATAGAATGGTATTTGTTTTATCATCACTATTATTATTTTTACTTATTACTATTATCATTATATTCTTATTATCTTTATTGTTCTTATTATTTTTGTTATCGATATTACTCTAATTGATATTATCATGATTAATACCATTATTTTTCTTTATCATAATTCTTATTATCATCTTTATTGTTATTCCTCTACTGTTCTATTCTCATCACGAAATCCTCTCTCCACTTTAATTATTTCTTATTATCGTCATTTATCAGCATTTTCTTATCATTATCATCACTACCATCGCCGACGCACTCCCCCCCCCCCACCCCCCACCCCCAGGCGCTGTACGTAGGTCGGGAAGCGTCGCGGTCTGTACTGAGAGTCGTTCGTCGGGTGGGGTGTGGGGTGTGATGTGTCAGGAGTGGGTGTGGGGTGTCGGGAGGGGTGTGGGTGTCGGGTGTGATGTGTCGGATGCTGGGTGTCGGGAGTGGGTGTGGGGTGTCGAGGGTGGGGTGTCGGGTGTGATGTGTCGGATGCTGGGTGTGGGGAGGGGTGTGGGTGTGGGGTGTCGGGAGTAGGTGTGGGGTGTCGGGAGTGGGTGTGGGGTGTCGGGTGTGATGTGTCGGATGCTGGGTGTCGGGAGTGGGTGTGGGGTGTCGGGTGTGATGTGTCGGATGCTGGGTGTCGGGAGGGGTGTGGGTGTGGGGTGTCGGGAGTGGGGGTGGGGTGTCGGGAGTGGGTGTGGGGTGTCGGGTGTGATGTGTCGGATGCTGGGTGTTGGGAGTCGGGTGTGGGGTGTCGAGTGTGGGTGTGGGGTGTCGGATGCTGGGTGTTGGGAGTCGGGAGTCGGTGTGGGGTGTCGAGTGTGGGGTGTCGAGTGTGGTGTGTCGGGTGTGGGGTGTCGGGAGGCGGGTGTGGGGTGTAGGGTGTTTGGTGTCGGGAGGGGTGTGGGTGTGGGGAGTCGAGGGTGGGGTGTTGGGTGTGATGTGTCGGATGCTGGGTGTCGGGAGTGGGTGTGGGGTGTGGGGTGTCGGGAGTGGGTGTGGGGTGTCGGGAGTGGGTGTGGGGTGTCGGGAGTGGGTGTGGGGTGTCGGATGCTGGGTGTCGGGAGTGGGTGTGGGGTGTCGGATGCTGGGTGTCAGGAGTGGGTGTGGGGTGTCGGGAGTGGGTGTGGGGTGTCGGATGCTGGGTGTCGGGAGTGGGTGTGGGGTGTGATGTGTCAGGAGTGGGTGTGGGCTGTCGGGAGTGGGTGTGGGGTGTCGGATGCTGGGTGTTGGGAGTCGGGAGTCGGTGTGGGGTGTCGAGTGTGGTGTGTCGGGTGTGGGGTGTCGAGGGTGGGGTGTCGGGAGGCGGGTGTGGGGTGTAGGGTGTTTGGTGTCGGGAGGGGTGTGGGTGTGGGGAGTCGAGGGTGGGGTGTTGGGTGTGATGTGTCGGATGCTGGGTGTCGGGAGTGGGTGTGGGGTGTGGGGTGTCGGGAGTGGGTGTGGGGTGTCGGGAGTGGGTGTGGGGTGTCGGGAGTGGGTGTGGGGTGTCGGGAGTGGGTGTCGGGTGTGGGGTGTCGGGAGTGGGTGTCGGGTGTGGGGTGTCGGGAGTGGGTGTGGGGTGTCGGGAGTGGGTGTGGGGTGTCGGATGCTGGGTGTCGGGAGTGGGTGTGGGGTGTCGGATGCTGGGTGTCAGGAGTGGGTGTGGGGTGTCGGGAGTGGGTGTGGGGTGTCGGGTGTGATGTGTCGGATGCTGGGTGTCGGGAGTGGGTGTGGGGTGTCGGGAGTGGGTGTGGGGTGTCGGGAGTGGGTGTGGGGTGTCGGGAGTGGGTGTGGGGTGTCGGGAGTGGGTGTGGGGTGTCGGATGCTGGGTGTCGGGAGTGGGTGTGGGGTGTCGGGAGTGGGTGTGGGGTGTCGGGAGTGGGTGTCGGGTGTGGGGTGTCGGGAGTGGGGTGTCGGGAGTGGGTGTCGGGTGTGGGGTGTCGGGAGTGGGTGTGGGGTGTCGGATGCTGGGTGTCGGGAGTGGGTGTGGGGTGTCGGGAGTGGGTGTGGAGTGTCGAGTGTGGGGTGTCGGGTGTGATGTGTCGGATGCTGGGTGTCGGGAGTGGGTGTGGGGTGTCGGGAGTGGGTGTGGGGTGTCGGGAGTGGGTGTGGGGTGTCGAGAGTGGGTGTGGGGTGTCGGGAGTGGGTGTGGGGTGTCGGGAGTGGGTGTGGGGTGTCGGATGCTGGGTGTCGGGAGTGGGTGTGGGGTGTCGGGAGTGGGTGTGGGGTGTCGGATGCTGGGTGTCGGGAGTGGGTGTGGGGTGTCGGGAGTGGGTGTCGGGTGTGGGGTGTCGGGAGTGGGTGTCGGGTGTGGGGTGTCGGGAGTGGGTGTGGGGTGTCGGGAGTGGGTGTGGGGTGTCGGGTGTGATGTGTCGGATGCTGGGTGTCGGGAGTGGGTGTGGGGTGTCGGGAGTGGGTGTGGGGTGTCGGGAGTGGGTGTGGGGTGTCGGGAGTGGGTGTGGGGTGTCGGGAGTGGGTGTGGGGTGTCGGGAGTGGGTGTGGGGTGTCGGATGCTGGGTGTCGGGAGTGGGTGTGGGGTGTCGGGAGTGGGTGTGGGGTGTCGGATGCTGGGTGTCGGGAGTGGGTGTGGGGTGTCGGGAGTGGGTGTCGGGTGTGGGGTGTCGGGAGTGGGTGTCGGGTGTGGGGTGTCGGGAGTGGGTGTGGGGTGTCGGGAGTGGGTGTGGGGTGTCGGGTGTGATGTGTCGGATGCTGGGTGTCGGGAGTGGGTGTGAGGTGTCGGGAGTGGGAGTGGGGTGTCGGGAGTGGGTGTGGGGTGTCGGGAGTGGGTGTGGGGTGTCGAGTGTGGGGTGTCGGGTGTGATGTGTCGGATGCTGGGTGTCGGGAGTGGGTGTGGGGTGTCGGGAGTGGGTGTGGGGTGTCGGGAGTGGGTGTGGGGTGTCGAGTGTGGGGTGTCGGGTGTGATGTGTCGGATGCTGGGTGTCGGGAGTGGGTGTGGGGTGTCGGGAGTGGGTGTGGGGTGTCGGGAGTGGGTGTGGGGTGTCGGGAGTGGGTGTGGGGTGTCGGGAGTGGGTGTGGGGTGTCGAGTGTGGGGTGTCGGGAGTGGGTGTGGGGTGTCGGGAGTGGGAGTGGGGTGTCGGGAGTGGGTGTGGGGTGTGATGTGTCAGGAGTGGGTGTGGGCTGTCGGGAGTGGGTGTGGGGTGTCGGATGCTGGGTGTTGGGAGTCGAGGGTGGGGTGTCGGGAGGGGTGTGGGTGTGGGGTGTCGGGTGTGATGTGTCGGGAGTGGGTGTGGGGTGTCGGGAGGGGTGTGGGTGTGGGGTGTCGGATGCTGGGTGTTGGCAGTCGGGTGTGGGGTGTCGGGAGGGGTGTGGGTGTGGGGTATGATGCGTCAGATGCTGGGTGTCTGGTGTCGGGTGTGGGGTGTAGGGTGTTTGGTGTCGGGAGGGGTGTGGGGTATGAAGTGTGGGCTGTCGGGGTGTGATGCGTCGGATGCTGGGTGTCGGGAGGCGGGTATGGATGTGGGGTGTCGGGTTGTGATGTGTCGGATGCTGGGTCTCGGGAGTCGGGTGTGGGGTGTCGGGAGGGGTGTGGGTGTGGGGTATGATGCGTCAGATGCTGGGTGTCTGGTGTCGGGTGTGGGG
>NC_091585.1:959676-969676 GCF_042767895.1 Penaeus vannamei
GGAGCAACGCATAAAAACGCATAATGATGATTGATATGGTGTAATAATGATGATTATAGATAAAAAGATATAAATGGTATAGTATTTTGATTACAGTAGTGATCTAATTGTAATTGTGGTAATGATAACAGTACTTTTCAGGACTAAAGAAATTTGATCATACACACGAATGATTTACTGATCTTTAGAATCTTTTGAAACTCTGTGAAATAAATGTATATTGGTGTTGCTTACATTCTTTAAAAAAAAAAATGTCTTAATGTGGTAGGAAATACAAAGTTAGTTTTAGGATGCATCAGAGGTATTTTATGAGACACAATACTACTGAATGTCCCACATCGATTATCACGCTGCTGTATTGTGCAATAATCTAACTGAGAAAATAAGAAATGTTCCAACAATTTCTTCATCTAAGTACAAATTAAAACAATAGCTATTACCTTTTTTATAATGAGTAATGATTCTCCTTTCTTCCTCCCGTTTATGTTTTATGTATCACATTCTCTGTACTTTCTCTTTATTGGTCAACCTTTTATCGATTCACTTTGGGATACTTCTACAAAGTTTCCTACCTTTATAAAGTGCTTATAAGCTAAATCATATATGTAGATACTCATGTAATATATAATACGTCAAGTACCTATATCATATGTAATGTATATCTAATGCTCATATAAAATGTTCTGTATAAATTCATACAAGGGGTCTTCCTAAGAGATTTGTCCTCCAGGAGGGCCCAGCCATGTATCAATATATGTATTTTTACCTCAATATAATTACTGTTTTATGGCTAAATAAACGTCTTGATTCTGATTCTGATTCCTTCTTCCCTCTTTCCTCTTCTTCCCTCCTTTCTCTTCTTCCCTCTTTCTCATCCTCTTCCCCTCCCCCCACCCTTTCTGACCCTCCTTCAACCCCTCCTTCCTCTATCCCTCCTCTCTCTTTCCTTCTCCTCCTATCCCCTCCCACCTCCCCTTCCTCTCCTTCTACCTTCGCTTCCCTCTTCCCTCCCCCCTCCTCCCTCCCCCCCTCAACTTACTAGACCTTGGCGGCCTCCTTGACGCTGGGGAAGTCCTCCTCTGCTCCTCCCTCCTCCCCCCTTCCCTTCCCTCCTCTCCCCTTCCCTTCCCTCCCCCCCTCTTCCCCTCCCCCCCTCTTCCCCTCCCATCCCCTCCCTCAACTTACTTGACCTTGGCGGCCTCCTTGACGCTGGGGAAGTCCTCGTCGAGGCGCACGACGTCCCTCCACTGCTTCTCACACACGCGGATCATGTAGTGCAGGAGGGTGATGGCCCGGTTGCTGGAGGCCTTCGTGTCCGTGAGCTTGTTCAGGGACGACACCCGGAAGCCGTACGCACCCCCGCGCGCGCCTGGTGGGGGGGGGAGAGAAGGGGAGAAGGGGGGGCGTTAGTGACTCGGGGGCGGTGTCTCGGAGGCTGGGAAGGGGGTGAGAAGGGGGAAGGGAAGAGGCGTTAGTGACTCGGGGGCGGTGTCTCGGAGGCTGGGAAGGGGTGGGGAATGGAGGGGGGCGTTAGTGCCTCGGGGGCGGTGTCTCGGAGGCTGGGAAGGGTGGGGAAGGGGGAGGGGGCGTTAGTGCCTCGGGGGCGGTGTCTCGGAGGCTGGGAAGGGGAGGGGGGCGTTAGTGCCTCGGGGCGGTGTCTCGGAGGCTGGGGAGGGGTGGAGAATGGAGGGGTGGGAAGGGAGGGTAGGGGAAGGGAGGGGTAGGGGGAGGAGAGGTGGGTGGGTGAAGGGGAGGGGGTGGATGGGCGTGATGTTGGGATGGGGTGCAGGGAGTGAGGGTGAAGTTGGAGGGGGTGAGATTGGAGGCGTTAGCGCTGGAAGGTGATGTTGGGAGAGGGAGGGGTGGGGAGGAGTGGGGGTGAAGTTGGAGAGGATGAGATCGCAAGGGAGGAGGGGAGGGGTGGAGAGAGGTTATGAGATGGGGTGAGATTAAATGCAGGTGGGATAAGGGGATTTAGATGGGGGGAGTTTGGGGTGCTGGGGGAGACTGAAAGGGAGGGGAGGGGGTGCATGACGGTGAGAATGTCAGAGAAGCAAGCGATATACTTCAAAACTCTCTCTCTCTCTCTCTCTCTCTCTCTCTCTCTCTCTCTCTCTCTCTCTCTCTCTCTCTCTCTCTCTCTCTCTCTCAATCTATCAGCATATCAGTCTATCAATCTATCAGTCCCTCTCTCCCTCCTCCCTCCCCCTCCCTCTCCTTCCCTCCTCCCTCCCTCTCCCTCCCTCTCCCTCTCCCCTCCCTCCCTCCTCTCTCCCTCCTCCCTCTCCCTCCCTCTCCCTCTCCCTCCCTCCCTCACTCTCCCTCCCTCTCCTCCTCCCTCCCTCCCCTCCCTACCTCTCCCACCCTCCCTCCCCTCCCTCCTTCTCCCTCCCTCCCCTCCCTCTCCCTCCCTCCCTCACTCACCCTTGTTCATGTAGTTCCCGAAGGCGAGGACCACCTCGATGAACTTCCTGAGCTCCCTCCCACCCTCTCCCTCCCTCCCTCCCTCTCCCCTCCCTCCCTCCCTTCCTCCCTCCCTCCCCCCCCCTTCACTCACCCTTGTTCATGTAGTTCCCGAAGGCGAGGACCACCTCGATGAACTTCCTGAGCCTCTTGCTGTTGCGGAGTTCCTTGGTGGCGCTGATCACCGACGCGACCTTGGGCTCGCACTCCGCCAGCCGCTCCTTGAACTTCTTCTGGTAGTGCAGGCAGCGGAGGCGCTCCTCGTAGTGCTCGATCCTGTGGGGGGGAAGAGGAGGGGTGGGAGGGGGAAGAGGAAGAGGAGGAGGAGGGGGATTTAGGGAGGGAGGAAGGGGATTTTGGGAGGGGTGGTAGGGATTTTGGGAGGGGGTGGTAGGGGGGATTTGGGAGGGGAGGATTTTGGGAGGGGAAGGGGGATTTAGGAAGGGGAGGGGGTGGAAGGGGGGATTTTGGGAGTGGAGGGGAGGGGGTAGGGGGGATTTTGGGAGGATGAAAGGGGGATTTAGGGAGGGGAGGGAGGTAGAAGGGGGATTTTGGGAGGGGGGGTGAAGGGGGATTTTGGGAGGGGGAGGGGAAGGAGGGGGATTTAGGGAGGGAGAAGGGGGTGGAATTTAGGGAGGGGAAGGGGGATTTAGGGAGGGGGAGGGGGTGGAAGGGGGATTTAGGGAGGGGAGGGGGTTTTGGGAGGGAGGGGGGATTTAGGGAGGGAGGGTGGTAGGGGGGATTTTGGGGGGATTTTGGGAGGGAGGGGGATGAAAAGGGGAAGGGGGTGGTAGGGGGATTAAGGAGGGGGGATTTTGGGAGGGGAGGTAGAAGGGGGATTTAGGGAGGGGAGGGGGGAAGGAGGGGATTTAGGGAGGAGGGAGAGGAGGGGGATTGTGGGAGGGAAGGGGGAAGGGGATTTAGGAGGGGGAAGGGAGGGGATTTAGGGAGGGGAGGGGGGTGGAAGGGGGATTTTTGGGAGGGGGTGGGAAGGGGGGATTTTGGGAGGGAAAAGGGGGAAGAAGGGGATTTAGGGAGGGAAGGGGGAGGTGGGTGGAAGAGGGGTGGGGGGATGAATTAGGGAAAGGGCGGGTGGGGTGGGAGGAAGGGGATTTAGGGAGGGAGGGGTGAAAATGGAAGGGAGGGGTGGAAAGGCAAAGGGAGGGAAGGGTGGCAGGAGGAAGGGAGGGAGGGGGGTAGAAAGGGGTACATTTAGGAAGGTGGGTGGGATGGAGAAGGGGATTCAGGGAGGGGAGGGGGTAGAAACGGGAGGCGAAGGGTGGGTGGATGGAAAGGGGAAAGGTAGGGTGGGGAGAGAGGGGGGAGGAGGAAGGGGAGGAGGAAAGAGGGGAGAAAGATCAGTGACCAGATTCTCGTTCGTGGGACATTCGTCGTGGTCTGGCGTTGGATTGGCAAATCACTAAACAATTAAGCAAATACGTAAACAGATAAACAAAGAGATAACCAATCAATCACCCAATCAATCACCCTGTCATTCGACCAAAAAAACAATCAACCACTCACCCTACCAATCACCTAACTAATCCACAACCAACCAATCATCCAATCACCCAATCACTTAACCAATCAACAGCCAATCAATCACCCAGTCACCTAGCCAACCAATCACTCAATCATCTGATTAATCATCCAATCACCTAACCATGACCCAACCCATCATCCATTCACCTAATCAATCACCCAATCACCTAACCAATCACCCAATCACCTAACCAATCAATCATTCAATCACCCAGCCAATCATTCAATCATCTAATCAGTCACCCAATCACCTAACCAATCATCAAATCGCCCAACCAATCAATCATCCATCTAATCAGTCACCCAATCACCTAGCCAATCTACAGCTTACCAATCACCTAACCAATCAATCATCCAATCACCCAATCACTTAACCAATCAACAGCCAATCAATCACCCAGTCACATAGCCAACCAATCACTCAATCATCTGATTAATCATCCAATCACCAAACCATGACCCAACCCATCATTCATTCACCTAATCAGTCACCCAATCACCTAACCAATCAATCATCCAATCACCCAACCAATCATTCAATCATCTAATCAGTCACCCAATCACCTAATCAACCATATAAGCAATCACCCAATCACCTAGCCAATCTACAGCCAACCAATCACCTAACCAATCAATCATCCAATCACCCAATCACCTAACAAATCATTCAATCACCCAATCACCTAACCAATCAATTATCCAATCACCTAACTAATCACAATCTGCAGCCAATCACCCAATCACCTAACAAATCATTCAATCACCCAATCACCTAACCAATCAATCATCCAATCACCTGACCAACCAATCACCCAATCACCTGACCAATCAATCACCCAATCACCAAACCAAGCAATCACCCAATCACCCAATCCCCTACAACCAATCACCCAATCACCTAACCAATCACCCAATCCCCTAACCAACCAATCATCCAATCACCTAACCAACCACCCAATCACCTAACCAACCAATCACCCAATCACCTAACCAACCAATCCTCCAATCACCTAACCAACCAACCACCCAATCACCTAACCAACCAATCCTCCAATCACCTAACCAACCAATCCTCCAATCACCTAACCAACCAATCCTCCAATCACCTAACCAACCAATCCTGCAATCACCTAACCAACCACCCAATCACCTAACCAACCAATCATCCAATCACCCAATCCCCTAACCAACCAATCACCCAATCACCTGACCAACCAATCACCCAATCCCCTAACCAACCAATCATCCAATCACCTATCCAATCACCTAACCAACCAATCATCCAATCACCCAATCACCTAACCAACCAATAACCCAATCAACCAATCACCCAATCACCTGATCAATCAATCACCCAATCACCGAACCAACCAATCATCCAAACACCCAATCACCAAACCAAGCGGACACCTTCACAATCAATCATTCAATCACCCAATCATCCAATCAATCATCAATCACCTATCCAATCAATCATCCAATCACCTAACCAATCACTCATCCAATCACCTAACCAATCAATCATCCAATCACCTAACCAATCAATCAACCAATCACCCAATCACCTATCCAAACAATCATCCAACCACCTAACGAATCAATCATCCAATCACCTAACCAATCAATCATCCAATCACCCAATCACCTATCCAATCAATCATGCAATCACCCCAATCACCTAACCAATCAATCACCATCAATCACCTGACCAACAATCAATCATCCAATCACCTAACCAATCAATCATCCAATCACCTATCCAATCAATCATCCAATCACCTAACCAATCAATCATCAATCACCCAATCACTATCAATCAATCATCAATCACTAGCAATCAATCATCCAATCACCTAACCAATCAATCATCAATCACTAACCAATCAATCATCCAATCACCCAATCACCTAACCAATCATCCAATCACCTAACCAATCAATCATCCAATCGCAATCACCTAGCCAATCAATCATCAATCACTAATCACCTATTAATCAATCATCAATCATAATCACCTAAGCAATCAATCATCAATCACCCAATCACCTAACCAATCAATCATCAATCACCAATCACCTATGCTCAATCAATCATCCAATCACCCAATCACCTAACCAATCATCCAATCACCTAACCAATCAATCATCCAATCACGCAATCACCTAACCAATCATCCAATCACCTAACCAATCAATCATCCAATCACCCAATCACCTAACCAATCAATCATCCAATCACCCAATCACCTAACCAATCAATCATCCAATCACCCAATCACCTATCCAATCAATCATCCAATCACCTAACCAATCAATCATCCAATCACCTAATGATGATGTATCCAATCACCTAACCAATCAATCATCCAATCATCCAATCACCTATCCAATCAATCATCCAATCACCTAACCAATCAATCATCCAATCACCTAACCAATCAATCATCCAATCACCCAATCACCTATCCAATCAATCATCCAATCACCTAACCAATCAATCATCCAATCACCTAACCAATCAATCATCCAATCACCTAACCAATCAATCATCCAATCACCCAATCACCTAACCAATCAATCATCCAATCACCTAACCAATAAATCATCCAATCACCCAATCACCTAACCAATCAATCACCCAATCACCTAACCAATCAATCATCCAATCACCCAACCAATCAATCATCCAATCACCCAACCAATCAATCATCCAATCACCCAATCACCTAACCAATCAATCATCCAATCACCTAACCAATCAATCATCCAATCACCCAATCACCTAACCAACCAATCACCCAATCACCTAACCAACCAATCATCCAATCACCAAACCAACCAATCACCCAATCACCCAACCAACCAATCACACAATCAACCACCCAATCACCTAACCAATCACCCAACCAATCAATCATCAAATCATCCAATCACCCAATCACCAAACCAATCAATCACCCAATCACCTGACCAAGCAATCACCCAATCACCCAATCACCAAACCAACCAATCACCCAATCACCCAACCAACCACCGAGGACGCACTTGGAGATCTCGTAGAGGAACCTGTCGGCGCGGGCGAGGTTCTCGATCTCGTCGGCGTGTTCCTCCAGCATGACCTTCTCCTCGGCGGTGGGCGTGAACTTGAGAAGCTGCTCCACCATGTCGGGCGCCAACTCCCCGTCGCTGTCCATCTTGAGGAGGACCCTGGGGCGTGGGCGGCGTGGGTGGGCGGCGGGGTGGGTGGGGTGGGCGGCGTGGAAGTGCTGTGGGCGTCGGGGGTAAGGCCGGGGGTGGGTTTCATGGGCATCTTCATTATCGTCATTACCATCATTGTGATCATTCGGCGTGGGCGGGGTGGGCGGAGTCGGCGTCGGGGTGGGCGTGGGCGGCGTGGGCGGGGTGAGCGGCGTGGGCGTCGGGGTGGGTGGGGTGGGCGGGGATGTCGTTTTCATTAGCATCTTCATTATCGTCATTACTATCATTGTGATCATTCTTATTGTCATGACTTTCATTATTATCGTCGTTATTATTATTATTACTATCATTATCATCTTTATTATTATTATTACTATCATTATTATCGTCGTTATTATTATCATTACTATCATTATCATCTTTATTATTATTATTACTATCATTATCATCTTTATTATTATCATTACTATCATTATCATCTTTATTATTATTATTACTATCATTATCATCTTTATTATTATTATTACTATCATTATCATCGTCGTCATTATTACCATTGTTATAAAAATCATCATTATCACTAGTATTACTATACTAATAACGAAACAAATGAAGTTTCTTGGATAATCTGTTCCAGCACTTTCCTTGCCAGCACTGGACGCGAATTTCCCCTGGTGACATCTCTCCTCCCACCTATCCTTCCCTACTCTCTCCCTCCCTTCTACTTCCCCACGCTCTCCTCCTCCCTTCCATCCTCTTCTCCAAGCTCTCCCCCCTTCCCAAACCTCCCCCAAGCCCTCTCCTCTCCCCACTCTCTCCCTTCCCTTCACTCCCCCAGCCCTCCCCACCTTTCCCCAAACCACTCCCTCTCTCCCATGCCCTCCCCCTTCTCCCCAACCTCTCCCTCTCCTCCCCATGCCCCCCCTTTCCCAGCCCTCCACCTCTCTCCTCCATGCCCTCCCTCTCTTCTCCCATGCCCTCTCTAACCTCTCCCCTCATGCCCCCCCAGTACTCCTCCCTCTCCCTCTCTTTCCCGTAGCCCTCTCTAACCCTCTCCCTCTCTTTTCTCCCCACCCAGCCCACCCTCCCTTGCTCTCCCCTGCCTCCCTCTCTTTTCCTATGCCCTCTCCTCCTCCCTCTCTCTCCCCATGCCCCCAGCACTCCTCCACCCTCTCCCTCCCCCTCCTCTCTTTCCCATGCCCTCACCTAACCCCTCCCTCTCCCCCCCCCCAGTACTCCTCCCTCTCCCTCTCCTCCCTATGCCTCCCTCCTTCCTCCCTCTCCTCCCATGCCTCCCCTCCCTCCCTCTCTCTCTCCCCCCCCAGCACTCCTCCCCCTCCTCCCTTCCTCTTCTCCCCATGCCCCCTCTCATAACTTCCCTCCCCTCTCTCCCCCGTATATGCCACTCCTCCCTCTCCCTTCCCTTCTCTCTCCCCATGCACCCCCTAGCCCTTCCTCCCCTTCCTCTCTTTCCCGTAGCCATCTCCCTCTCTCACTCTCTCTCCCTATGCACCTCTCAGCCTCCCCCCTCTCCTTCCCCCTCCACTCTCTCTCCCCATGCCCCCCCCAGCCCTCCTCTCCTTCTCCCTCCTCCCTCTCTCTCCCCATGCCCCCCCAGCTCTTACCCCTCCCCCTCCCCCACCCCTACTCCCTCTTCTTTCCCCCATGCCCTCCCCCTCTCTCTCTCTCCCTTCCCCCTCCCTCTCTCTCCCCCATGCCCCCCAGCCCTCCTCCCCCTCCCTCTCTCTCCCCATGAATCCCTTCTCTCCCTCCCCAGCCCTCTTCTTTCCCCCATGCCCTCTCTCTCTCTCTCTCCCCCTCTCCTGGCCTCTCTCCCCATGCCCTCCCCTTCTCCCCTCTCCCTCTTCTTTCCCCCCATGCCTCCCTCTCCTCCCTTCTCCCTCCTCCTCCCTCCCCTCCCTCTCTCTCTCTCCCCATGCCCCCAGCTCCTTTACTTCCCCCTCCCCTCTCTCTCTCCTCCCTATGCCCTCCCCCCACTCCCTAGCCCTCCCTTTCCCCTCCCTCCCTCCTCTCTCCCCCATGCCCCCCCCAGCCCTCCCCTTCTCCCCCTCTCCTCTCTCTCTCTCCTCCATGCCCTCCTCCCAGTCTTCTTTCTCCCATACCCCCTTCTCACTCCCCTCCTCCCTCCCTCTCTCTCCCCACTTCGCCTCCCCCATTCCCCTCCATGCCCCCTTACAACCCTCCCTCTCCCTCTCCCTCTCTCTCCCCATTCCCCCCCTCCCCCCCAGCCCTCCCCTCCCCTTCTCCCTCACCTGATGAGTCCGTCATTGGTCATCTTGAGCTTGGACAGCAGGATGGTGCAGTTCTGCTGGCGGCGGTTCTCCAGGACGCTCAGCTGCGCCCGGTGAGATTTCATCCTCTCCAGCGTCTTCTCGCCCTGGGGAGTGGGGGGGGAGGAGGAGGAAGGAGAGGAGAAGGGAGGAAGGGAAGGGAGGGAGGAAGGAGGAAGGAAAAGGGGAGGAGTGGGAAGGGGAGGGAGGAAGGGGGAGTGCAGGAAGAGGAGGAGGGAGGAAAGGGGGATATGGAGGGGAAGGGGAGGAGGAAGGGGAGGAGGAAGGGAGGGAGGAGGAGGAGGAGGAAGGGAGGAGAAAGAGAGGTGGAGGAAGGAGAGGGAAGGAGGAGGAGGAAGGAAGGGAGGGAGGAGAGGGGGAGGAGAGAGGGAGGAAGGAAGGAGGTGGAGGGAGGAGGAGGGGGGAAGGGGAAGAGAGAGGAAGGAAGGAAGGAAGAAGCAGGATGGAGGTGGAGGAAGGGAGGAAGGAGGAAGGAAGGAGGAGGAA
>NC_091585.1:999494-1001994 GCF_042767895.1 Penaeus vannamei
TACGTCCAAGTCTATTCGAGTATACTTCCATTTGTTTCTCTGCTTGTCTGTCGTGTCTCTCCTCGTCGCTCTCCTCCTCTTCCTCAGCTTCACTCGCTTCGAAAGTCGCTTCGAATCGTCAATGGGTTTGCAGTCTGGCGTTCGTAGAAGCATCCGAATGATTACGGCGAGAGAAGCATAAATGGCACTGGCGGGATAGCTTCTTTTGACAACCCGATCGAAAGGCACCATTATCGACCTTATGGCTGTGGGATGAGCTTCGTACACTCTGGTCCCTATAGCCGAGGGAGCTAAGGGCGAGAATGGCTGGGCTTGGGCGCCGTTCGGAAGGGCGGGGTTGGCGTGGGGCGGCCTCGGCGCGCGTTTACTCGAGAGGAAAAAAAAAAACTTTCTCACTATTCCCTCCGCAGGTGCAGACGGTGTGTATGTTTGTCCGCTTCCCCGGGGCGTGCGAGGGCGTGTCTCTCCCCGGGGCGTGCGAGGGCGTGTCTCCCCGGGGCGTGCGAGGGCGTGTCTCCCCGGGGCGTGCGAGGGCGTGTCTCCCCGGGGCGTGCGAGGGCGTGTCTCTCCCCGGTGGGCGGTGTCTGTCGCGGGTTTTATAGTCGTTACTCTTTTTTTTTTTTAATCTTTTATCTTCATGCGTTTTTGTCATTGAGAGGGACGTCCGGGCCAGAAAGACACAAGGAGGCGGGCGGTGGTGGGCGGGCTTGCAGGTGGGCGGGCGGGCGGTCGCTGCGTCCCCGTGGCGGCGGGCGTAGGGGATCGGTAGCTGTAGTGGGGGGGTTTACCGCAAGTGCACGCGCGCGGAAACACGCACACGCACGCACATACGCATGCACATACACGCACAAGCATATACAAACACACATATACATCACACACACACACAAACACACACACACACACACACACACACACATACACACACACACACACACACACACAGAACAAACACACACACACACACACACACGTACAGACGCACATCGACACACGTCCAAAGCGTAAAAAAAAGGTGATGTGGGCGGTTGGCCTTCGCTGCGACGCCACGACTGGGTTGCAAGGAGGGCTTCCGTTACTCTTTGCAACAAGGGGGAGAGGGAGGGGGAGAGGGAGAGGGAGAGGAAGGGGAGGGGGAGAGGAGGAGAGGGAGAGAGGGAGAGGAGGAGGGAAGGGGGGAGGGAAGAGGGAGAGAGGGAGGGAGAGGGAGAGGGAAGGAGAATGGGAGGAGAGGGAGGAGAGGGGAGAGGAAGGGGAGAAGGGAAGGGGGAGAGGAGAGGAAGGGGAGAGGGAAAGGGGGAGGGAAAGGGAGGAGAAAGGGAGAGGAAGGGAGAAGGAGTGGTGGAGTGGAGGAAGGGGGAAAAGGGAGAGGGGGGGGAAGGGGGAAAGGAAAAAGAGGGGAGGGGGAGAGGAAGAGGGAAGGGAGAGGAAGAGGAAGAGAGAGAGGGAGAGGGAGAGGAAGGGGAGAGGGAAGGGGGGAGATAGGGAGAGGGGGAGGGGGAGGAGTGGAAGTGATGGCTGTGGAGGGCGAGGAGGGAGGTGGAGTTGTAAGGGTGTAGGTGGAGAGGAGGAACGAGAGAAGGGGAGAGGGAGAGAAGAAGACGAGGAGTAGGGTGGGGGAAGGAGGAGGTGGAAGGTGGAGTAGAAATAAGATAAGGAGAGGGAAAGGGGAGGAGGGAGAGGGGAAGGAAGAGTGAGTGGGAATTAGAGGGAGAGGGTGAGGAGGAGAATTCTTTCCCTCCTCTCTCTCTCTCTCTGATTATTTCCCTCACTTCTCTCTCTCTCTCTTCTACATCTCTTTAGTCTTATCATTCGCCTTTATTTTCATTCTCCTTGTTATACTTATCGTTTTTTTTTTATCATCGCCATTACTACGGTTCCTGGTTTTTTCTTATCGTAAATGATATATATATGAATCGCCATTGACATTTTGGAATTGCTGGCTACGAGAGAAGAAACAGAATTGCTTTTTATTTCTGCTTCGCGAATCCGTTTTTGTTTGGAAGGAAATGCAGTGCGACAGCTGGGGATTTCGGTTTTTGTTTTGTGCTTGCGCTCTCTCTCTCTCTTTCTTTCTCTCTCTTTATCGCTTTCTCTCTCTCTCTCTCTCTCTATCTTTCTTCTCTCTCTCTCTCTCTCTCTGTCCCTTTCCCTCCTTCTCTATCTCTGTCTCTTTCTCAGACTCTTTCCATTTTCTCTCTCTCTCTCTCTCTCTCTCTCTCTGACTCTTTCCCTCCTTCTCTTTCTCTGTCTCTCTCTCTCTCTCTGACTCTTTCCTCCCTCCTCTTTCTCTGTCTCTCTCTCTCTCTGACTCTTTCCCTCCTCTCTCTCTCTCTCAGACTCTTTCCCTCCTTCTCTTTCTCTCTCTCTCTCCCCTCCTCCCTCCCCTCCCCTCCCCCTCCCTCCCCTCCCTCCCCTCCCCTCCCTCCCTCCTCCCTCCCTCCCCTCCCTCCCCTCCCCTCCTCTCCCCTCCTCTCCCCTCCCTCCCCTCCCTCTCCCT
>NC_091585.1:1011635-1014135 GCF_042767895.1 Penaeus vannamei
CCTCCCGTTTCCCGCCCTCCTTCACTCCTCCCTTCCCGCTCCCTCCCTTCCCGCTCCTCCCTTCACTCCCCCTCCCCCTTCCTGCCCTTCCCTTCCTCCCTCCCCCTTCCCCGCCTTCCTCTTCCCTCTGCTCTCTCCCTTCCCGCCCCCTCCCTTCCTGCAGTTCTCCCTTCTTCCCGCCCTCCCTTCACTCCCCTCTCCCTTTCCTTCCTGCCCCTCCCTCAATACCTCCTTCCCTGCCCTCCTCTTCCCGCCCCTCCCTTCCTGCTCCTCCCTTTCCCCACTCCCTCCCTTCCCGCCCTCCCTTCACCTCCCTCCCTTCCCGCCCTCCCCCTTCCCGCCCTCCTTCCCGCCCGACCTGACCTCCTGGAAGGTCGTGCGCGCCAAGACCCCCACGCGCACGACAGTGAGATTTTCGTACATATCATCCATAGTCATAAATCCCGGACATCAAAGCCTGATTTAATAAAGAAGAAGAAGAAGAAGAAGAAGAAGAAGAAACAGAAGAAGAAGAAGAAGAAGAAGAAGACAAAGAAAAAGAAGACGAAGAAGAAAAAGAAAAATAAGAATAAGAAAAAGAAGAAGAAGAAGAAAAAGAAGAAAAGAGAGAAAAAAAAAATATATATATATATATATGTGTGTGTGTGTGTGTGTGTGTGTGTGCGTGCGTGTGAGTGCGTGCGTGCGTGCGTGCGTGCGTGCGTGTGAGTGCGTGCGTGCGTGTGAGTGCGTGCGTGCGTGCGTGCGTGCGTGCGTGTGAGTGCGTGCGTGTGAGTGCGTGCGTGTGCGTGAGTGCGTGCGTGCGTGTGCGTGAGTGCGTGCGTGCGTGTGAGTGCGTGCGTGCGTGCGTGTGTGTGCGTGCGTGTGCGTGCGTGTGCGTGCGTGCGTGTGCGTGTGCGTGCGTGTGAGTGCGTGTGCGTGCGTGCGTGCGTGCGTGCGTGTGAGTGCGTGTGTGCGTGCGTGTGAGTGCGTGCGTGTGAGTGCGTGCGTGTGCGTGCGTGCGTGCGTGCGTGCGTGTGAGTGCGTGCGTGCGTGTGAGTGCGTGCGTGTGCGTGCGTGCGTGCGTGTGAGTGCGTGCGTGCGTGCGTGCGAGTGAGTGTGCGTGTGCGTGTGAGTGCGTGTGAACCCAAAACATCGCCCTCCGAAAAAAAAAAAAAAATTGACGTGGGAACCGATTTCCAGTTATTGCCGAATGATTATTTATTTATTAATGATTTATGTTATTTATGAATGATTATTAGTTATTTAAAGCAAAATCGCAAAACGCTCGAGGCCCAAATCCCCGTCTTTCGAGGATCAACGCGCGTCTGATACGAGGGTGGGGCACCGCTAGGGGAAGGGGGGGGGGGGGGAAGAGGGAGGAAAGGAGGGAGAAAGTGAGAGAAAGGAGGGAAGGAGATAGGGGAAGGGGGGAGGGGGAAGAGAAGAGAGGAAGAGGGAAGGGGAAGAGGGAGGGGGAAGAGAGAGAGAGGAAGAGGGAAGGGGAAGAGGGAAGGAGGGGAGAAGAGAGAGAGAGGAAGAGGGAAGGAGGAAGGGAGAAGAGAGAGATAGGGAGGGAAGGGAGAGGGAGGGAGTGGAGAAAGAGAAGAGAGGAAGGGAGGGAAAGGAGGAAGAGAAAGAGAGAGATAGGAGGGAAGGGAGAGGGGAGGGGGGGAAGAGAAGTGAGAGATAGGGAGGGAAGGGGGAAGAGAAGAGAGAGATAGGGAGGGAAGGAGAGGGAAGGAGGGAGAAAGTGAGAGATAGGGAGGGAAGGAGAGGGAAGGAGGGAGAAAGTGAGAGATAGGGAGGGAAGGAGAGGGAAGGAGGGAGAAAGTGAGAGATAGGGAGGGAAGGAGAGGGAAGGGGGAAGAGAAGAGAGAGATAGGGGAAGGGAAGGGAGAGGGAAGAGAAGAGAGAAAGTGGGAAGGGGAAGAGAAGAGAGAGATAGGGAAGGGGAGGGGGGAAGAGAAGAGAGGAAGAGGGAAGGGGAAGAAGGGAGAAAGGGGAAGAGAGATAGGGTTTATTGTGAAGGAATGTGAGAAATTGAGAGATTGAAGGTAAAAGGGAGAGAGGGAGATCAAGAGAGGGAGGGAAGGAGGGAGAAAGTGAGAGATAGGGAGGGAAGGAGGGAGAAAGTGAGAGATAGGGAGGGAAGGAGAGGGAAGGAGGGAGAAAGTGAGAGATAGGGAGGGAAGGAGGGAGAAAGTGAGAGATAGGGAGGGAAGGAGAGGGAAGGAGGGAGGGGGACGGGGAAGTGAGGGGAAGGAGGGAGAGAAAGAAAGAGAAAAGGAGAGAGAGAGGGAAGGAGGGAAGGAGGAGGAGGGAGGACGAGAGAGAGAGAAGGAGAAGTGAAAGATAGGGAGGGAAGGAGGAGGAAAGAGAGAGAGAGGGAGAGAGAGAGAGAGGAGAAGAGAGAGAGAGAGAGAGAGAGAGAGAGAGAGAAGGAGAGAGAGAGAGAGAGAGAGAGAGAGAAGGAGAGGGAAGGAGAAGGAAAGAGAGAGAAAGGGAGGAAGAGGGAGGA
>NC_091585.1:1069135-1071635 GCF_042767895.1 Penaeus vannamei
ATATCAATATGAATAATATGAATATGAATAAGATAACTACAATAATAATAATAATGATAATAAAAATAATAACAATAATAATAATAATAATAATAATAATAATAATAATAACAATAATAATAACAATAATAATAATAATAATAATAATAATAATAATAATAACAACAACAATAGTAATAATAATAATAATAATAATAATAATAATAATAATAATAATAATAATAATAATAATAATAATAATAATAATAATAATAATAATAATAATAAAAATAACAACACTAGTAATAATAATGACGATGATAATAATAACAACATAATCCCCAACAAGTTTCCACGATCAGATAGTAATCCCGCTGCTTGCATTATAATCCCTGCTTGCGCCCTGCTTGCGCCCTGCTTCCTGACTTGCTCTCCGCTTTCTGATGTGTATTCTGCTTGCGCCCTGCTGTCTGCTCTCTGATTATTCTGTCCTGGGATACACTGCTTGCACGCCGCTTGCACTCTGCTTGCTCTCTGCTTGCTCCCTGCTTGCTCTCTGCTTGCACTCTGCTTTCTTTTAGATTATTCTGTCCTGGGATACACTGCTTGCACGCTGCTTGCACTCTGCTTGCAGTCTGCTTGCACTCAGCTTGCTCTCTGCTTGCCCTCTGCTTGCTCCCTGCTTGTTGTCTGCTTGCTCCCTGCTTGTTGTCTGCTTGCTCTCTGTTTCCTCTCTGCTTGCTCCCTGCTTGTTGTCTGCTTGCCCTCTGCTTGTACTCTGCTTGCACCCTGCTTGCACTCTGCTTCCTGTTTCCTGCTTCCTGCTCCCTGCTTCCACTTTGTTTGTGTTGGCATTCCTTGCAAGCACCTGCCGTTCGGGGCAAAGCAAGCAGAGCCCTCAAGCAGCCCAAGCAAAGCCAACAAGCAGAGGATAGCCTTGGCGGCCGCTTAACAGTCTAGCGAATATCTCTCCCCTTCCTAAATGATTTTTTTTTTTTTTAATGTAAATATTTTTTTTCAGTCAACATACACCAGAGTTTTGCAATGTTGCGAGGTTGCATAATGAATGGAAATGAAGTGTATTTACATGGGTTTGATCAGCTGGTTCGAAAGCACGGGACGAAAGCACCAAAATTACCTTCATTGGTTACTATTTAAATCACGGAGATTTAAAATTATTAATTATTAATTAATTACGATGATAACTACTGTAAGAAAACAAAAATAGGAATAGTGATGATAATGATAATAATGATAGTAAAATGGCAATAATAATAATAATGATAATAATAATAATAATAATAATAATAATAATAATAGAATAATAATGATAATAATAATAATAGTAATATCAGTAATAATAGTCATGATAATAACGATACTAACAATAGTAATAATAAGGATGATAATAGTAATGATAATAATAACAACATGATAATAATGATAATCATTATCATTATCATAATATCATCATCATCATCATTGTCATAATGATAATAATAGCAAGAACAATCTAAAAATTATAATAACAATAAAAATAATAACACACCAATGATAATAAAAAAATAATAATCACCTCAATAATAACAGCAACACCATTAACAACATAATAAAAAGCGAATGATAATAATAATAATAACAATAATAATAATAATAATAATAATAATAATAATAATTGTAATAATAATGACGGAAATGATAATAACAGTAGATAATAATAAACAATAATAATAATAGTAATAATAGTAATAATAATAATAATAATAATAATAATAACAATAATAATAATAATAATAATAATAATAATAATAATAATAATAATAATAATAATAATAATAATAACAATAATAATAATAACAATAATAATAATAATAATAATAATAATAATAATAATAATAATAATAATAACAATAATAATAATAATAATAATAATAATAATAATAACAATAATAATAATAATAATAACAATAATAATAATAATAATAACAATAATAATAATAATAATAATAACAATAATAATAATAACAATAATAATAATAATAATAACAATAATAATAATAATAATAATAATAATAATAATAATAATAACAATAATAATAATAATAAAATAATAAAAGAAAATATAATAACATCCATGATAATCATAACAACAAACATATCAACGACAATAATGATTTAAGAATCAATAATGGAAACAAAAGCAAAATTACTAATAGTGGTTAGACGCAGCCTTCAGAGAGCAATAATAATAAACAATAATAATAATAATAATAATAAACTTAATAAATAAATAATAATAATAATAAATAATAAATAATAGCAATAATAATAAACAATAATAATGATTTTATGATGAAGACAAAACCGTCAAAGACATTTTCCTCTAAATAATAAATGAATATAAGAATAATGTAAATTAAGGGGGAATATGTCTTTAGGAGAGGCGAAGAAATATTTAAAATCGGGAAAAAATATAAAAAGGAATTAAGGATAAGAATAATGATCGAGAATAAATATAAAA
>NC_091585.1:1076635-1078640 GCF_042767895.1 Penaeus vannamei
AAAGTTTGTATGTGTGTGTGTGTGTGTGTGTGTGTGTGTGTGTGTGTGTGTGTGTGTGTGTGTGTGTGTGTGTGTGTGTGTGTGTGTGTGTGTGTGTGTGTGTGTGTGTGTGTGTGCGTGTGTGTGTAAACTCGGTTTGAGTCTGAAGTTGGACCAAGGAAGTTGTTCACTCTATCGGGGTCGAGGTGCAGCAACCCCGGAAGTAAAGAACTCATTTGCATAAAGTGTGTGTGCGTGGGCGTGTGTGCGTGGGCGTGTGTGCGTGGGCGTGTGCGTGGGCGTGTGCGTGTGTGCGTGTGCGTGGGCGTGTGTGCGTGGGCGTGTGTGCGTGGGCGTGTGTGCGTGCGTGCGTGGGCGTGTGTGCGTGGGCGTGTGTGCGTGCGTGGGCGTGTGTGCGTGGGCGTGTGTGCGTGGGCGTGTGTGCGTGGGCGTGTGTGTGTGCGTGGCCGTGTGTGCGTGGGCGTGTGTGCGTGGGCGTGTGTGCGTGGGCGTGTGTGCGTGGGCGTGTGTGCGTGGGCGTGTGTGCGTGGGCGTGTGTGTGTGCGTGGGCGTGTGTGTGTGCGTGGGCGTGTGTGTGTGCGTGGGCGTGTGTGTGTGCGTGGGCGTGTGTGTGTGCGTGGGCGTGTGTGTGTGCGTGGGCGTGTGTGCGTGGGCGTGTGTGCGTGGGCGTGTGTGCGTGGGCGTGTGGGCGTGGGCGTGTGTGCTGACTCGAATAAGTCTTTCATTCATACTATTAACTTCGCAGTTCGTTAACAACTGCAAAGTATGTTAATAATGATAACAACACTACAAACAATAATAACAGCAATAACATAAAACTATGAAAGCTAATAACAATAGGAATGACAATAATAATAATAATATGAAAACTAATAACAATAGGAAAGACAATAATAATAATAATATGAAAGCTAATAACAATAGGAATGACAATAATAATAATAATATGAAAGCTAATAACAATAGGAATGACAATAATAATAATAATATGAAAGCTAATAACAATAGGAAAGACAATAATAATAATAATATGAATGCTAATAATGCTAATAATAACAAAGATAATAGTAATAAAAATAATAACACCATTTATATAATGATAATCCGTAATAAACCATAGCAGTTATAATTATCATAATAACTATAACAATAATAATAGTGCTGATAATAATAATGATAATAATCAAAGTGATAATAATAACGATAATAATCATAATGATAATAATAATGATAATAATCATAATGATAATAATCATGATAATAATCATAATGATAATAATAATGATGTCTTTATCTTCACTATCACTTCACTATATCTAATAACTCACTGTAACTTATCCTCTCTGCTTCACCATCACTCACCTGCAAATGACAAGAAAAAATAGAAGTTATTATCTTTTTATTCATATCTATTCAAAATGCACTTCCTCCTTTGTGTGTATTTTGTTTTGTTTTTTTGTTTTTGTTTTTTCTTCATTATATTGCATTTCACTATATCGTATCATTATCCTTAATATTATCCTGATCTGTTATATTAGGCTGTTCGTTATAATTAAACTTTTCATCATCTATTTCATGAGATAAAAGTTACTATATCTGTTGAATTATATCATTACATGTTGTATTTAATCGTAATTTATCATATTAGCAGATTAATGTACATAATGGGGAGAGGTTTATCATCACGGGAGATAAAAAAAAAGAAATGAGTATATAAGTACATATAATTATAGTAAGTATATATATAACTATAAGTAAGTATATATAAATAAGTATATATAATCCAAGTAAAAATAAGTGAATAATAAATCATATATACACAAAAAACAGATAAATAACACGTAATAAAACATATAAATATACTTAACAAAGGATTAATTGATAAGTATAGGAAAGAACATACAAATGAACTATATAACAAAGAGCATTTGTCACGATTAAAAAAAAAAAAAAAAATTAACAACAAAATAAAATTGTAATTATAGCCACTCTTAATAATCAATGT
>NC_091585.1:1079140-1084140 GCF_042767895.1 Penaeus vannamei
AGAAACCTTATTTAGATAGATACATGATTGTGGTATTCAGAAACCTTATTTAGATAGTTAGATACATAATTTTGGTATTCAGAAACCTTATTTAGATAGTTAGATACATAATTTTGGTATTCAGAAACCTTATTTAGATAGATACATAATTGTGGTATTCATAAACCTTATTTAGATAGATACATAATTTTGGTATTCAGAAACCTTATTTACTAAAGATAGTTAGATACATAATATTGGTATTCAGAAACCTTATTTAGATAGATACATAATATTGGTATTCAGAAACCTTATTTAGATAGATACATAATTGTGGTATTCAGAAACCTTATTTAGATAGTTAGATACATAATTTTGGTATTCAGAAACCTTATTTAGATAGATACATAATTGTGGTATTCAGAAACCTTATTTAGATAGATACATAATTGTGGTATTCAGAAACCTTATTTAGATAGATACATAATTGTGGTATTCAGAAACCTTATTTAGATAGATACATAATTGTGGTATTCAGAAACCTTATTTAGATAGATACATAATTGTGGTATTCAGAAACCTTATTTAGATAGTTAGATACATAATTTTGGTATTCAGAAACCTTATTTAGATAGATACATAACTTTGGTATTTGTAAACCTTATTTAGATAGTTAGATACGTAATTTTGGTATTTAGAAACCTTATTTAGATAGTTAGATACATAATTTTGGTATTCAGAAACCTTATTTAGATAGATGCATAACTTTGGTATTTGTAAACCTTATTTAGATAGATACATAATGTTGGTATTCAGAAACCTTATTTAGATAGATACATAATTGTGGTATTCAGAAACCTTATTTAGATAGTTAGATACATAATTTTGGTATTCAGAAACCTTATTTAGATAGATACATAATTGTGGTATTCAGAAACCTTATTTAGATAGATACATAATTTTGGTATTCAGAAACCTTATTTAGATAGATACATAATTTTGGTATTCAGAAACCTTATTTAGATAGATACATAATTGTGGTATTCAGAAACCTTATTTAGATAGATACATAATTGTGGTATTCAGAAACCTTATTTAGATAGATACATAATTGTGGTATTCAGAAACCTTATTTAGATAGTTAGATACGTAATTGTGATATTCAGAAACCTTATTTAGATAGATACATAATTTTGGTATTCAGAAATCAGACTGATCACCAATCATTAGCCAGTTCTATTCGGCGCGTAATTATACCGATTGCCAGTATTATTTTCAATTAATCAATTTATATTCTCGCGAATGATATGACAAATTAGATGATTTGATGTGACCGACGGTAATTCTGTTGCCTTGATTGCTGTTATCATCTTTAGTCGGCGAATTTATCCAATTATTAACGATGATTATCTTTTTCTCTTTTTTTCTTTTCTTTTTTTTATTTTTTTTTTTTTTAAGGGAAATGTGAAATAGATGTAATTGAAAAGATCGAAGCAAAATCGGATATGAAAAATGGACTTATATTAAGTAGGTGGAAAAAGGATTTAGAAAATAAGGAGAATGTGGAAAAAAAAATATATGTAGAAAACGTTCAAACAAACACATTCATTAAACGGAGAAACAAAAACAAAAACAACGAAAGTGGAAACAAAACAGAGAACCAAATTATTCCTAAAAGACAAACGGCAAAGGAAAAAAGCAAAAACAAAAAAAAATAAAAAAAAGAGAGATACCTAAACCGCCACTCACACAAAAAATATATATGTATCCTTGACCACTCCTCGTAAAAAAAATGGGGAGATATATATACAAGAAAAAAATGGAAAAGAAAAAAATGTTTTGCCAACGACACGCGGAAAGAGGAAGACGGTTAGCAAGAACTTTTCCAGAGTCTGAGAGAAGACGGATCAGCCTTCAGCTTGGACGGAGGGAGGGAGAGAGAGGAAGAGAAGGACAGAGGGAGAGGGACAGAGGAAGAGAGAGGAAGAGAGGGACAGAGGGAGAGAGAGGGGGGAGGAAGGGAGAGAGAGAGAGAGAGGAAGAGAGAAGACGGATCAGCCTTCAGCTTGGACGGAGGGAGGGAGAGAGAGGAAGAGAAGGACAGAGGGAGAGGGACAGAGGAAGAGAGAGAGAGAAAGAGGAAGAGAGGGACAGAGGGAGAGAGGGAGAGAGAGGGGGGAGGAAGGAGAGAGAGGAAGAGGGAAGGACGGATCAGCCTTCAGCTTGGACGGAGGGAGAGAGAGGGAGAAAGGGAGAGAGAGAGGAAGAGAAGGACAGAGGGGGAGGGGCAGACGAGGAGAGAGAGAGAGAAAGGAAGAGAGGGAGAGAGGGAGAGAGAGGGGGGAGGGAGGAGAGAGAGAGAGAGGAAGAGAGAAGACGGATCAGCTCTTCAGCTTGGACGGAGGGAGGGAGAGAGAGGAAGAGAAGGACAGAGGGAGAGGGAGAGAGGAAGAGAGAGGAAGCGAGGGACAGACGGAGAGGGAGGGGGGAGTAAGGAGAGAGAGAGAGAGAGGAAGAGAGAAGACGGATCGGCCTTCAGCTTGGACGGAGGGAGGGAGAGAGAGGAAGAGAAGGACAGAGGGAGAAGGGACAGAGGAGAGAGAGAGAGAGAGAGAGAGGAAGAGAGGGACAGAGGGAGAGAGAGGGGGGAGGAAGGAGAGAGAGGAAGAGGGAAGACGGATCAGCCCTTCAGCTTGGACGGAGGAGAGAGAGGGGGAAGAAAGGGAGAGAGAGAGGAAGAGGGAAAAGGAGGGAGAGGGACAGAGGAAAGGAGGGAGAGAGAGAGAAAGAAGAGAGAGGGACAGAGGGAAAAGAGAGGGAGAGAGAGGGGAGGGAGGAAGGAGAGAGAGAGAGAGAGGAAGAAGGGAAGACGGATCAGCCTTCAAGGGGGCTTGGACGGAGGAGAGAGAAAGGGGAGAAAGGGAGAGAGAGAGGAAGATAGGGACGAGAGGGAGAGAGAGGAGAGGAAGAGGCCCCCTCTGGACGGAGGGAGAGGGAGACAGAGGGAGAGAGAGGAAGAGAGGGACAGAGGGAGAAAGGGAGAGAGAGGAAGATAGGGACAGAGGGAGAGAGAGAGAGGGGGCGGGGGAGGGAGAGAGGGAGAAAGGGAGAGAAAGAGGGAGGGAGAGATCAGCCTTCAGCCAGCCCCCTCTTGGACAGAGGCAGGGAGGGAGAGAGAGAGAGAGGAAGAGAGGGACAGAGGGAGAGAGAGGAAGAGAGGGACAGAGAGGAAGAGAGGGACAGATAGAGAAAGGGAGAGAAAGAGAGGTAGAGAGGGACAGAGGGAGAGAGAGGCCCCCTCTTGGACGGAGGGAGAGAGAGGAAGAGAGGGACTGAGGGGGAGGAGGAGAGGGACAGAGAGAGAGAGTGGGGGGGGGGGAAGGAGGGAGGGAGGAGTAGAAGAGGGAGGGAGAGATCACCCTTCAGCCAGTCCTCTCTTGGACGGAGGGAGAGAGAGAGAGAGAGAGAGAGAGGGAAAAGAGAAGAAGGGAAGAAAAGAGAGAAAGACAGAGAGAAGGGGGGGTAGACGAGAGGGGGGGGGATGAGAAAAGAGATTATGGAGAAGAAAATTGAGATATGAGAAGTGGAAAAAAGAAGGGGAAGACGAGAGTTGGAGAGATGGAGAGAGAAGAGAGGAGGGGGAAGGAAGGGAGAGATGGAAAGAGGGACAGGAGAGGGAGAAAGATGGATAGAAAGGCCGAAGATGTGAGAGAGAAGTGGCAGAGGGACAGAAAGAGAGAGAGGAGGGAGTGAAACACCAAGAAGAGAAAGAAAAGGAGAGAGAAAAAACAAGGGTAAAGATGAGGGATTCAAAGAAATAGATTCGATATTTTTTATTTCCTTTTAAACGCTTTTTTTCTTTGATTCTATCCAAATATCTAACTTTCTTTCTCTCGCTCTCTCTCTCTCTCTCCCACTCACATTTTATCTTTCTACTTCCCTCCCTCTCTCTTTCTCCCTTCTTTCTCCTTTATTCCCTCCTACTCTCTTTCTCCCCCCTCCTCCTCCCCTCTTTTCTCCCTCATCTCCTTCCTTCTTGATCTCTCACCTCTTCTCCTTCCCCCCCTCTCTTTCCTCATTCCCTCTTCCCTTTCTCCCCTTCCTTCCCTTTCCCTCCTTCTTCTCCCTCCTTCTTTCCTCTCATTCTCTCCCTCTCTCCCTCCCTCCTTCCCTCCTTCCTCCCTCTCCTTTCCTCCCCCCTTCCTTCCTCTCTCCTTCCTCTCCCTCCCCCTCCTCCTCCTCACTCCCTCCTTCCTCCTTTCCTCTCCTCCCTTTCCCCCTCCTCCTTCCCTCCTTTCCCTCCCTCTCCTCTCCCTCTCCTCCTCTCCCTCCCTTCCCCCCCTTCTTCTCCCTCCTCCCTCCTCCCTCTCTCCTCCTTCCCTCCCTCTCTCTCCCTCCTTTCCCCTTTCTTCCCCCCCTCCCTCATTCCCTTTTTCCTCCCTTTCCCTCCTCCCTCTCTCCTTCCCTTCTCTCCCTCCCTCCTTCCCCTCCTTCTCCCTCTCCCCCTTCTCCCCCTTTCCTTTCCCCTTCCTTCCTTGATTCCCCCTTCCCCCTCCTTCCTTCCTTCTCCTTCCCTCCCTCCCTCCCTTTCCTCCCTCCCTCTCATTTCCTCCTCCCTCCTTCCCTCCTTCCCTCCTTCCCTCCTTCTCCCTCCTCTCCCTCTCCCTCCCTTCCCTCCCTCTCCTTCCCTCCCTCCCTCTCCCTCTCCCTCCCTTCCAAACCATCTCGTGAAAAAGACCAATACATCACGACGACTAATGCCCCGTCGGTGTGTGTGGGGGAAAAATAAAAGACTTCAAAATAAAAGACTTGCAAACTTCGCTCATAATATTTTTTCCCTCTTCTTCTTCTTCTTCTTCTTCTTTTTTCCTCCTTTTTCCTCCTCTTCTCTTGTCTCGATCCAGGGAGGAGTGAGAGAGGCCGCTGCGGTCGGCGGCGCTGGGAGGGGCTTGGCTGGCTGTCTAGCTGTCTGTCTGTCTGTCTGTCTTTCTCTCTGTCTATCTATCTAGCTGTCTATCTGT
>NC_091585.1:1096640-1101640 GCF_042767895.1 Penaeus vannamei
TCCTTCCTCCCTCCCTTCCCTCTCCCTTCCTTCTCCCTTCCCTCCCCCACTCCTTCCTTCTCCCTTCCCTACCCCCCCATTTCTTCCCTCACCATTCTCCTCCTCCTCCCTCCCTCCCCACCCCACCCCACTCCTCCTCCTCCTCCTCCCTCACCCCTTCCACACAGCCTTACCCTTCAGCCCTTCTCCCCCCTTCCCTCCCTTCTCCCGCCTCCTTATTCCCACCTTCCCTCCTCCTCCCACCCCTTCTCCCTCCTCTCTTCCCCTCACCCTCCCCTCCCCACCCACACCCCTTCTCCCTCCTCCCCACCCTCCCCCACCCCTTCTCCCTTCTCCTTCCTCCTACCCCCCACTTCTCCCCACCCCCAAACCCTCTCCCTCCCCACCCTTCCTCCCTTCCTCCCCATCCTTTCTCCTCACCCCTCTCCCACCTCCTCCCTCCCCCACCCTCCTCCTCCTCCACCTTCTCCGTCTTCCCCTCCTTCTCCCTCCTCCACCCTTCTCCCTTTCATCCCTCCCTCTCCCTCCCTTTCTCCTCCTCCCCACCCCCTCCCTCACCCTCCACCCAGCTTCTTCAGCCCTTCTCCCTTCCCCCTTCTCCCTCTCTCACCTCCCCACCCCTCCTCCCAACCCTCTCTCTCCTCCTCCTCTCCCTCACCCTTCTTCCTTCCTCCCATCCTTCTCACCCCATCCTCCCCCTCTCCCCTCCCCCTTTTCCCTCCCTCCCCTTCTCCCACCCCCCCTTCTCCCCTCCTCCACCCCCTTTCTCCCTCCCTCCACCCTTCCCCCACCCTCCTCCCCCTCCCTCCATCTTTCCCTCTCACCCCTTCCACACACAGCTCCACCTCCCACCCTTCACTTCTCTCCCTCCCCTCCCCACCCACCCCACTTTCTCCCACTCCTTCTCCCCCCTCCCCTTCCTTTCCCCCCTTTCCCCCCCCTTTCCCCCCACCTTCCCCGTCCCTTTTCCCCTCCTCTCCCCCTTTCCCCTCCCTTCCTCCTCCCTCTCCCTCACCCCTTCCACACACAGCCTTACCCTCTTCCACCCCCTTCTCCCTCCCTCACCCCCTCCCTCCCCCTCCCTCTCCCCCTCCTCACCCCTTCTCCCCTCCCCCTCCCCTCACCCCTCCCACACACAGCCTCACCCTTCCAGCCCAAGGCACAATCTTCGCCCAATGGAATATGAATCAAAAGACACGAAGTTGTGGCGTTATCTTAGGCCGAGGGAGGAGAATCGGCCTCGGTGCATGTGTGGGCGTACATATATATATCGTTCTTTCTTTGTGCTTGTCTGTCTGTCTGTCTTTCTTGCTCTTTCTCTCACGTTCTGTCTGTTTCTCTGTCTGTGTGTGTGTGTCTCTCTTTCTCTCTGTCTGTCTGTCTGTGTGTGTGTGTGTTTTTTTGTTTTTCTCTTTCTTTCTTCCCTTCCTTCTCTCTTCCCTTCTTCTTCTTCTTTTTTCTTCTCTCTCTTCTTCTTCTTTTCTCCCCTTTCTCTTTTCTTCCCCTTTCTCTCTCCTTTCTCTCCCCTTTCTCTCTCTTTTTCCTTTTTCTTTTTCTCGTTCCTTCTGTCTCTTCTCTCTCTGTCTGTCTGTCTGTCTGTCTGTCTGTCTCTCTCTCTCTCCTTCCCCTCTCCTTTTTTTTTTTTTTCCCCCCCCCCCCTCCCTCTCTCCCTTCCTCCTCCCTTCTCCTCCTCCTTCTCTCTCTCTCTCCCTCTCTCTCTCCTTCCTCTCTCTCCTTCTCTTCTCTCCCCCCCTTTCTCTCTCCTCTCTCTCTCCTCCTTCTCTCTCTTCTCTCTCTCTCTCTCTCCCTTCCCTCCTCCTTCTCTCCTTCTCCTCTCCTCTCTCCCTCTCCTTCTCTCTCTCCTCTCCTCCTCTCTCTCTCTCCTCTCTCCTCTCTCTCTCTCCTCCCTTCTCTCTCTCTCCTCCCATCCTCTCCTCTCCTTCTCTCTCTCCTCTCTCTCTCTCTCTCTCTCTCTTCTCTCTCTCTCTCTGTCCTCTCTCTCTCTCTTCCTCTCTCTCTTCCTCTCCCTCCCCTCTCCTCTCTCCTTCTCCTCTCTCCTTCTCTCTCTCTCCCTCTCTTTTCTCTCTCTCCCCCCTCTCTCTCCCTCTTCTCTCCTTCCTCTCTCTTCTCCTCCTCTCTCTCCCTCTCCTCTTCCCTCCTCTCCTCTCTTCTCTCTCCCCTTCCTCTCTCTCCTTCTCCCTCCTCCTCTCTCCTCTCCCTCTTCTCTCCTTTCTCTCTTCTCCTTCTCCTTCTCCTCTCCTCCTTCTCCCCTCTCTCTCCTCTCTCCTTCCTCTCTCTCCTCCCTCTCTCTCTCTCTCTCTCTCTCTCTTCTCTCCTCTCTCTTCTCCTCTCTCCCCTTCTCTCCTCTCTCTTCTCCCTCTTCCTCCTCCTTCTCTCTCCTCTCTCCTTCCCTCTCCCTTCTCTCTCTCTCCTCCTCTCTCTCTCCTTCTCTCTCTCTCTCTCTCTTTCTCTCTCTCTTCTCTCTCTCTCTCTCTCTCTCCCTTCCTCTCCTCTCCTCTCCTTCTCCCTCTCTCTCCCTTTCTCTCTCTCCTTTCTTCCTTCTTTCTCTCCTTCTCTCTCTCTCCTCTTCTCTTCTCTTCTTTCTTCTCTCCTCTCTCTCTTTTTCTTCTCTCTCTCTCTCCTCTCCTCTCTCCTTTTCTCTCTCTTCTTCTCTCTTCTTCTTTCCTTCCCTTCTCTTCTCTTCTTTTCTTTTCTTCTCTCTTCTTTTTCTTTCTTCTTCTTTCTCTTCTTTCTCTCTTCTTTCTTTCTTTCTTCTTCTTTCTTCTCTTCTCTCTTCTCTCTTCTCTCTCTTCTTCTCTCTTCTTCTCTCTTCCTTCTTCTTCTCTTCTTCTCTCTTCTCCTTTCTTCTCTCTCTCTCTCCTTCTTTCTCTCTCTTCTCTCTCTCTCTCTCTCTTCCTTTCTTCCTTCCTCTCCTTCTCTCTCTCTTCTTCTTCTCCTTCTCTCTCTCTCTCTTCTCTCCTCTCTCCTCTCCTCTCTGCGATCGATCGATCGATCTATCTTTTCGATTTTCTCTCTTTTAAAAGAGAAGAAAAAGTAAATAGCATTAGGTCCAATCACGTCTGTCTTGAGATATTGATAGATGAAAATAAGGGGAAAAACTCTACGGATTGTTTTCGCCCTTTTTCACTAACATTCCCCCTGTGTCGACAAAGTGGAGGATTGCATTTTAGGAATAAAGATAATAGAATAAATATTGATAAACGATAATGATAGGAAGGATAAATATTGATAAACAACAACAATAGTAATTATCATAATGGCATTTGTCGCAACGATAGTAGTTATAATGATATTGATTGTCATGATAATAATAATGATAATAATGCTAGTGATAACAGAATTGCTATTGGGAATAGTGATACTAGTAATAGTGATGATAATGATGATAATGACGATATGATGATAGTGATGATAGCACCAATAGCAGTAACAAGAATTTAAAAATAAAGAAATAGTAGATTTGAAAGATAATGATATGAAGCAATTATGCAAAACAAAAACAGACAGATAGTAGATTTAAGAGATAATGATAAGCAATTATGCAAAACATAAACAGACAGATAGTAAATTTAAGAGATAATGATAAGCAATTATGCAAAACATAAACAGACAGATAGTAGATTTAAGAGATAATGATAAGCAATTATGCAAAACAAAAAATATGGTAGATTTGAAAGATAATGATATGAAGCAATTATGCAAAACAAAAACAGACAGATAGTAGATTTAAGAGATAATGATATGAAGCAATTATGCAAAACAAAAACAGACAGATAGTAGATTTGAAAGATAATGATAAGCAATTATGCAAAACAAAAACAGACAGATAGTAGATTTAAGAGATAATGATATGAAGCAATTATGCAAAACATAAACAGACAGATAGTAGATTTGAAAGATAATGATAAGCAATTATGCAAAACAAAAACAGACAGATAGTAGATTTAAGAGATAATGATATGAAGCAATTATGCAAAACAAAAACAGACAGATAGTAGATTTAAGAGATAATGATAAGCAATTATGCAAAACAAAAACAGACAGATAGTAGATTTAAGAGATAATGATATGAAGCAATTATGCAAAACATAAACAGACAGATAGTAGATTTAAGAGATAATGATATGAAGCAATTATGCAAAACAAAAACAGACAGATAGTAGATTTGAAAGATAATGATAAGCAATTATGCAAAACAAAAACAGACAGATAGTAGATTTAAGAGATAATGATAAGCAATTATGCAAAACATAAACAGACAGATAGTAGATTTAAGAGATAATGATATGAAGCAATTATGCAAAACATAAACAGACAGATAGTAGATTTAAGAGATAATGATATGAAGCAATTATGCAAAACATAAACAGACAGATAGTAGATTTAAGAGATAATGATATGAAGCAATTATGCAAAACATAAACAGACAGATAGTAGATTTAAGAGATAATGATAAGCAATTATGCAAAACATAAACAGACAGATAGTAGATTTAAGAGATAATGATAAGCAATTATGCAAAACATAAACAAAGATAGTAGATTTAAGAGATAATGATAAGCAATTATGCAAAACATAAACAAAGATAGTAGATTTAAGAGATAATGATAAGCAATTATGCAAAACATAAACAGACAGATAGTAGATTTAAGAGATAATGATAAGCAATTATGCAAAACAAAAACAGACAGATAGTAGATTTAAGAGATAATGATAAGCAATTATGCAAAACATAAACAGACAGATAGTAGATTTAAGAGATAATGATAAGAAGCAATTATGCAAAACATAAACAGACAGATAGTAGATTTGAAAGATAATGATAAGCAATTATGCAAAACAAAAACAGACAGATAGTAGATTTAAGAGATAATGATAAGCAATTATGCAAAGAGTTTAAGAGATAATTATAGTAATCATGATACCATACGTATAAAAGAAGCAATTAGTGATATTGAGTGATATTCAACATCGAGGGC
>NC_091585.1:1104140-1106640 GCF_042767895.1 Penaeus vannamei
TAATAATAATGATAAGGACAATGATAATGATAATAATAATAGCAATAACAACAAGAATGTTCTTATTAATGATAATGACGATGATAATAATGATAATAACAATAATAATAATTACAGCAATAATAACAAGAACAACACAAACTGCAGCAATGATAATGATAATGATAAAAGATAATAACAGCGGCGATGATAATGATGATGATAAAGATAATAGTAATAATAGTAACAATAATGAGAATAACAATAGGGATATCAAAAATGATGATAAAGATAATAACAATGATTACTGCTAATGACAGTAATGATAAAGAATAATGATAATGATAATGAAAACGATAATTTCAGTAAAGAGAATGACTGGCACAAAATATTCGCTTCAGCAACTTTCTCTTCAACTTGACAGACAGGTGGCCATGACAGGCACGGGGATGGGGGGGGGGGGCAGGAAGGGGAGGGGAGGGATTTGGGGGAGAATAGGGAGGGAGGGGAATAAAAAGAATAGGAAGAGGGAGAGAGGCTGGGAGAATAGATGGGAGGGGGTGAGAGAGGATATTGGGGAGAATAGAGGGAGGGGAAGAAGGAGAATGGGAAGAGGGAGAGAGGGATTTGAGGGAGAATAGAGGAGGGAAGAACGAGAATAGGAAGAGGGAGAGAGGGATATTGGGGAGAATAGAGGGAGGGGAAGAAGGAGAATAGGAAGAGGGAGAGAGGGATATTGGGGAGAATAGAGGGAGGGGAAGAAGGAGAATAGGAAGAGGGAGAGAGGGATATTGGGGAGAATAGAGGGAGGGGAAGAAGGAGAATAGGAAGAGGGAGAGAGGGATATTGGGGAGAATAGAGGGAGGGGAAGAAGGAGAATAGGAAGAGGGAGAGAGGGATATTGGGGAGAATAGAGGGAGGGGAAGAAGGAGAATAGGAAGAGGGGAGAGAGGAATTTTGGGGAGAATAGAGGGAGGGGGAAGAAGGAGAAGGAAGAGGGAGAGAAGGATATAGGGGAGAATAGAGGGAGGGGAAGAAGGAGAATAGGAAGAGGGAGAGAGGGATATTGGGGAGAATAGAGGGAGGGGAAGAAGGAGAATAGGAAGAGGGAAAGAGGGATATTGGGGAGAATAGAGGGAGGGGAAGAAGGAGAATAGGAAGAGGGAGAGAGGGATTTGGAGGAGAATAGAGGGAGGGGAAGAAGGAGAATAGGAAGAGTAGGATATTGGGGAGAATAGAGGGAGGGGAAGAAGGAGAATAGGAAGAGGGAGAGAGGGATATTGGGGAGAATAGAGGGAGGGGAAGAAGGAGAATAGGAAGAGGGAGAGAGGGTTATTGGGGAGAATAGAGGGAGGGGAAGAGGGAGAGAGGGATATTGGGGAGAATAGAGGGAGGGGAAGAAGGAGAATAGGAAGAGGAGAGAGGGGATATTGGGGAGAATAGAGGGAGGGGAATAAGGAGAATAGGAAGAGGGAGAGAGGGATATTGGGGAGTATTGTGAGGGAGGGGAAGAAGGAGAATAGGAAGAGGGAGAGAGGGATATTGGGGAGAATAGAGGGAGGGGAATAAGGAGAATAGGAAGAGGGGAGAGAGGGATATTGGGGAGAATAGAGGGAGGGGAAGAAGGAGAATAGGAAGAGGGAGAGAGGGATATTGGGGAGAATAGAGGGAGGGGAAGAAGGAGAATAGGAAGAGGGAGAGAGGGATATTGGGGAGAATAGAGGGAGGGGAAGAAGGAGAATAGGAAGAGGGAGAGAGGGATATTGGGGAGAATAGAGTGAGGGGAAGAGGGAGAGAGGATAGGGGAGAATAGAGGGAGGGGAAGAAGGAGAATAGGGAAGAGGGAGAGAGGGATATTGGGGAGAATAGAGGAAGGGGAAGAAGGAGAATAGGAAGAGGGAGAGAGGGGATATTGGGGAGAATAGAGGGAGGGGAAGAAGGGAGAATAGGAAGAGGGAGAGAGGGATATTGGGGGAGAATAGAGGGAGGGGAAGAAGGAGAATAGGAAGAGGGAGAGAGGGATATTGGGGAGAAATAGAGGGAGGGGGAAGAAGGAGAATAGGAAGAGGGAGAGAGAGGGATATTGGGGAGAATAGAGGAAGGGGAATAAAAGAATAGGAAGAGGGAGAGAGGGATATTGGGGAGAATAGAGGGAGGGGAAGAGGGAGAATAGGAAGAGGGAGAGAGGGATATTGGGGAGAACAGAAGGGAAATGGGGAAATGGCGATAAGGAGATAGAGCAACTGGGACAGGGAGAGAGAGAGAAAAAGGAAAATGTAGAAAAGAGTGAAGGGTGTAAGGAGAGGAGGGAGATAACGAAGGAGATGGAGGGAGGGGAATAGAGAAGTTAGAGAGAGGAAGAGGAGAAAAGGCATACGGAGAGAGAGAAAGAGAAAGGGGGATTGGAGAAGGGAGGAAGCGTAATTGAGTGATAAGGGAAATTAAAAATAAGATAAAGAGAAAATATATAACGGATACAAGAGAAGCAAGGAGAAATAAGAGAGAGATAGAAGGACTGATA
>NC_091585.1:1112339-1114839 GCF_042767895.1 Penaeus vannamei
AAAAAGACATAGAAGAGACCAAACCCTTCAATGAAAAAAAAAAAAAAAAAAAAAAGAAAAAGAAAAAAAAGAGAGAAAAAAAAAAAATATATATATATATATATATATATATATATATATATATATATATATATATATATATATATATATATATATATATATATATATACAGAAAACACCCTGAACAAAAAAAAAAAAAAAAAAAAAAGTCACTGAAAAAACAACATGCCGGTTCGTGTCAGGGGGGGGGGGGTACATATATTCTGTCTATCTGTAATTTATCTATCTGTGTATGATCATTATATGCATATCTGTATGTTTTATATATCTCTCTCTTAATCTGTCTGGCTATCTCTATTTATCTATATATTTATGTATCTACTTACATATCTGTTTATCTGTCTGTCTGTCTGTCTATTTATCTATCTGTCTATCTATCTATCTCTCTATCCATCTACCTTTCTATCTATCTAACCATCTATCTATCTATCTATCTATCTACCTATATATATATATAAATATATATATATATATATATATATATATATATATATATATATATATATATATATATATATATATATATATATATATATATATATATATATATATATATGCATGCCTACCTACATATAAGTTTATCTGTCTGTCTGTCTATTCATCTACGTCTGCCTATATCTATCTATATCTATCGCTCCTATTTAGAGGAAGAGGAAGGAAACGAAGAGAGGATGGAGAGAGAAGGAAACAGAGAGAATAATGATGATAAAGTGGAGAGTTAAGAGAAGGCGAAAGAGGAAGAAAAATATGATAAAGGAAGGAGGAGAAATAAAAGGAAGAGGAGGAGGAGGAAGAAAAGGTGGAAGAGAGGAGAAGGCACAAATAACGAGGATAAAGACGATGAAGAAGAGAGAGAAAGAAAGACGACCTTGACGACAACGAAAAAGAAGAAGAAAGGAGAAAAGGAAAAAAAAGAAGGAGGAGGTGAAGAAGAAGAAAAAGACGATGATGGTGAAGGAGAAGAAGGAGAAGAGGGGGGGGGGGGTGAGGAGAAGGAGAAAGAAAAGAAGGAGAGGGAGTAGGAGGGAGGGGTAGGAGGGAAGTGAAGAGACGGAAGAGGAGAGGGAGAAGGAGGGAAGGGGGGAGGGAGAGGGAGAGGGAGAAGGAGGGAGAGGGAGAGGGAGAAGGATGGAGAGGGAGGAGGGAAGTGAAGAGACGGATGAGGAGGAGAGGGAGAAGGAAGGGGGGGGAGGGAGAGGGAGAGGGAGAGGGAGAAGGGGGAGGGGGAGGAGGGAAGTGAAGAGACGGAAGAGGAGGACAGGGAGAAGGAGGAGAAATTAAGAAAGGGAATGGTGGGAGAGGAAGGGAAAAAGGGAAGGAGAGGAGAGGAGAAGGACAGGAAATAAAGAAAGGGAACAAGAGGAGAAGAGGAAGTGAAGAGAGGAAATAAGAGGAGAGGACGAGGGAGGAGGGATGGGAAGTAGATAAAGCGAGAAAAAAGGATATGTAGAAAAAATAGAGAGAGGAGGAGAAGAGGGAGAGAGGGATGGTGGAGAGGAAATGTAGAAAGGGAGTAAGAGGAGAGGAAGAGGGAATATGGAGAGAGAAGGGGAGAGGAAGAGGAGATAGAAGACGGCGAAGGAGAGGGAGAGAGAAGAGGAAGTGAAGAAGAGGATGGAGAGACAGAGAGGAGATGAATGGAGAAAAGAAGAGAGAGAGAGAGAGAAGGAGGGAAAGAAGAGAGAGAAAGAGGAGAGGATGGAGGAAGGGAAGAAAGGGAAGGAGAGGGGATGAAAAAGAAGTGAAGAGAGGGATGGGAGAAAGAATGGAGAAAGGCAGATGAGAGGGGAAGGAGAGCGAAAGATGAGGAAATGGATAGGAGGAAGGGAATAAAAAGGACAAGGAAAGCAATAAAAAGGGAGGATGGGGAGAGAGAGAAGAAGGAAGAGGAGATAGGGGAGAGAAAATGAGAGGTAGAGAGGAAATAGGAAGGAGAGGCATTGAAGAGAGTGGGGGGAAAAGGAAGGAGATGGATACAGAAGGGAGATCGCGAGAGAGGTGGGAGAGTAAGAGGGAATAGAAGAGGGAGAGGGAGAGAGGAGAGAATAAGTGAAGAGGGATGAAATGGGGGAAGGGAAGAGGAATGAGAGCAGGAGAAAGGCTGATGGAGAGAGATATGGTAGAGGAAGAGGGGAAAGGGGAGGAAGAAAGAAAACAGATAAATGAGAAAGGAAGAAAGAAATAAGAGAGGAAAGGTGGGGGATGAAATGAGGAGAGAGGGTAGAGGAAGGAAGGAGGAGATGATAGTAGAGGGAAGAAAATGTGGATGGGAGAAAAAAGATAAGAAAGGGAAAGGAGAAGGAGGAGAAGACCACCCATCCAAAGCCTCCCCCTTTCTCCTCCCTCCCTCCCTCCTTCTCTCCCCTTCCCTCCCTCCCTCCCTCCTTCTCTCCCCTTCCCTCCCTCCCTCCCACCCACACACCTACCCTCACCAACCCAA
>NC_091585.1:1132147-1149647 GCF_042767895.1 Penaeus vannamei
CCGGGGGCCCCCCTTGTTTGACTTCCTGACTCCCCTTCTCGGGGTTTCACCCGGGCCCTTTTAGAGTCTTGGGCTTCGTTTTCCTTCTCGGGCTCTTGGGCGACTTCCTGGGTTCCTTTCGGGGGCTTGGAAAATTCCTGGTTCCTTCTTGGGCCCTTGGCACCTTCCTGGTCTCCTTCTGGCGTTCCAACTTCCTGGGTCTCCTCTCGGTCTGGGGTTCCCGGGTTTCCTTTTTGGCCTTGGGGGTTTCCCGGGTCCTTTCGGGGTCTTTGGGGATTTTAGGTCTCCTTCCGGCCTTGGATCCTGGGTTCCTTTTCAGGCGGGGCTTTCCTTTCTCTTTCCCCTTCCCTTTTCTCCTTCTTGGGTTCGGGGACTTCCTTCCCTTCTCGGCCCCCTTCCTGGGGTCCCTGGTCCCAAAAAATTTTTGGCCCCCCTTGGCGCCTGGGCCCTTCTTGGGTTTGGGGACTTCCCGGGGGTTTTTTTGGCCCCCCAAATTCCCGGCTCCCTTTTCCGGCCTTTGGGAATCCGGTTCCTTCTCGGCTCTTGGGGACCCCTTGGGTTTTTCCTCTTGGGGCTTCCTGGTCTTTCCCCCGTCTTGGGACTTCCGGGGTTCCTTTTTGGCCTGGGGGATTCCCGGGGCCCTTTTCGGGTCTGGGCTTCCCGGTCCCTTTGGCTTTGGGACTTCCGTTTTTTCCTTTTTCCCGGTTTGGGTTCCCGGGGCTCCTTCTCGGGCCCCGGGACCCTGGTCTTTTCCCTTTTTCCCTTTATTCCCTTTCCCGTCTTTCTTTCCGGGCTCTTTCGGGCCTTGGGCACTTCCTGGGTTCCTTTTTCGGGTTTTTCCCTTTTCCCCTTGGTTTTCCCCTTTTCCCTTTTTTCCCTTGGGACTTCCTGGGGTTTTCCCTTTGGGGCTTACTCCTGTTCTTTCCGGGCTTTGGGGGCTTCCTGGTTCCCTTTCGGGGTGGGGGGTTCCTGGGCCCTTCTGGGTTTTGGCTTTCTGGTCTTTGGCTTTGGCGCTTCGTTCCTTCTGGTTTTGGTCTTCCTGGGTTCTTCTGGTTTTGTCTTTTTCCGGTCTCTTTTTTGGGCTTTTTCCTTCCGGGTCTCCTTCTGGCCTTGGCTTTCCCGGGGTTTTTTCATTTTGGGATTCCTGGGGCTCCCTTTTCCTTAACTTCCCTCCTTCTCGGGTCTTGGGTTTGGGTCTCTTCCTCGGGCTTTTGGGGTTCCAGGTCTCCTTTCGGTTTGGGACTACGGGCTCCTTTCGGGTCTTTGGGGACTTCCTGGGGTTTTCTGGCTCTTGGGACTTCCTGGGGCTCCTTCTCAGGGCCTTTTTGGGTCCCTTTTGGGCTCTTTGCTTCCGGTTTTTCTTTGGGGCTCCTTTGGGGTTTGGGCGATTTCCGGGGCTTTTGGTCTTGGGACTTCCTGGGTTCCCTCGGGCTCTTTGGGTTCTGGTTTCCTTTTCGGGCTCCGGGGGTTCCTGGTCTCCTTCTGGGCTCTTGGACTTCCTGGGTTTCCCTTTTGGGGGTTTTTTGGGCTTCCCGTCCCTTCTGGTTTTTCCCCTTGGGCCCTGGGTCTTTCCCCCTGGGTTTTTGGGGCTTCCTTTGTCTCCCTGGGTTTTGGACTTCCTTGGGGCTCCTCTGGCTCTTGGGGACTTCCCGGGGGCCCCTTTTCGGGGCCCGGGGACTTCCCGGGTCTCCTTTTTCGGGGCGGGACTTCCGGGGGCCCTTTTCCGGGGCCCTTGGGGGTTTTCCGGGGGTTCTTTCCGGGTTTGGTATTCTGGGGCTCCTTTTCGGGGTCTGGGGATTTTGTCCCTTTCGGGCTTTGGTATTTTCCCGGTCTCCTTTTGGCCTTGGGGCTTCCGGGGCCCCTCCGGCTCGGGGACTTCCGGGTTCCCCCTTGGCCGGGGGTTTGGGTCTCCTTTCGGGCTCTTGCACTTCCCGGGTCTCCCCGGGCTCTTGGGACTTTGGGTCTCTTTTTTTGGGGCCTTTTGGGACCTGGGGGGGGGGGGGGGGGGGGGGGGGGGGGGGGGGGGGGGGGGGGGGGGGGCCCCCCCTCCCTGGTCTCCCTTTTTGGTCTCGGGCCCAATTCTTTTTTCTCCTTCGGGGTTTGGGACTTCCCGCCTTCTTGGTTTTTGGGACTTCCTGGGTCTCCTTCTCGGGCTCTTCGGCGATTTCCTGGGTCTCCTTCTCGGACTCTATGGTGACATCATTGGTCTCCTTCTCGGGCTCTTGGGCGACTTCCTGGGTCTCCTTCTCGGGCTCTTGGGCGACTTCCTGGGTCTCCTTCGCTGGCTCTTGGGCGACTTCATGGGTCTCCTTCTCTGGCTCTATGGCGACTTCCTCGGTCTCCTTCTCCGACTCTTCGGTTACTTCCTGGGTCTTCTTCTCGGGCTCTTCGCCGACTTCCAAGGTCTCCTTCTCGGGCTATTGGGCGACTTCTTGGATCTCCTTCTCGGGCTCTTGGCCAACTTCCTGGGTCTCCTTCTCGGGCTCTTCGGCGATTTCCTGGGTCTCCTTTTCGGGCTCTTCGGTGACTTCCTGGGTCTCCTTTTTGGTCTCAAGGGCGACTTCCTTGGTCTCCTTCTCGGGTTCTTGGGTGACTTCCTGGGTGTCCATTCAGGGCTCAAGGGCGACTTCCTGGGTCTCCTTCTCGGGCTCTTCGGCGACTTCCTGGGTCTCCTTCTTAGGCTCTTCGGCAACTTCGTGGGTCTCCTTCTCGGGCCGTAATGCGACTTCCTTGGTCTCCTTCTCGGGCTCTTTATCGACTTCCTGCGTCTCCTTCTCGGGCTCTTTGCCGACTTCCTTGGTCTAAGTCTCCGGCTCAAGGGCGACTTCATGGGTCTCCTTCTCGGGCTCTTCGCCGACTTCCTGGGTCTCCTTCTCAGGCTCTTCGGCGAATTCTTTGGTCTTCTCCTCGGGCTCTTGTGTGACTTCCTGGGTCTCCTTCTCTGGCTCTTCGACGACTTCCTGGGACTACTTCTCGGACTCTTCGGCGAATTCCTGGGTCTCCTTCTTGGGCTCTTGGGCGACTTCCTAGGTCTCCTTCTTGGGCTCTTTCCCGAATTCCAGGCTCTCCTTCTCGGGCTCTTTGGCGACTTCCTGGGTCTCCTTCTCGGGCTCTTTCCCGACTTCCTGGGTCTCCTTCTCGGGCTCTTGGGCGACTTCCTGGGTCTACTTCTCGGGCTCTTGGCCGACTTCCTGGGTCTCCTTCTCGAGTTCTTCGGCGACTTCCTGTGTCTCCTTCTTGGGCTCTTGGGCGACTTCCTGGGTCTCCTTCTCGGGCTCTTCGGCGATTTCCTGGGTCTACTTCTCGGGCTCTTCGGTGACTTCCTGGGTCTCCTTCTCGGGTGATTTCATGGGTCTCTTTCTAGGGCTCTATGGCGACTTTCTGGGTCTCCTTCTCGGGCTCTTGGGCGACTTCATGGGTCTCCTTCTCGGGCTCTTCGACGACTTCCTGGGTCTCCTTCTCGGACTCTATGGCGACTTCCCGGGTCTCCTTCTCGGGCTCTTCGGCGACTTCCTGGGTCTCCTTCTCGGGCTCTTGGGCGACTTCCTGGGTCCCCTTCTCGGGCTCTTGGGCGACTTCCTAGGTCTCCTTCTCGGACTCTATGGCGACTTCCCGGGTCTCCTTCTCGGGCTCTTCGGCGACTTCCTGTGTCTCCTTCTCGGGCTTTAGGGCGATTTCCTGGGTCTTTTTCTCGGGCTACTTCATTGGTCTCCTTCTCGGGCTCTTGGCCGACTTTCTGGGTCTCCTTCTCGGGCTCTTGGCCGACTTCCTCGGTCTCCATCTCAGGCTCTTCGTGGACTTCCTTGGTCTTCTTGGGTGACTTCCTGCGTCTCCTTATCGGGCTCTTCGACGACTTTCTGGGTCTCCTTCTCGGGCTCTTCGGCGACTTCCTAGGTCTCCTTCTCGGTTTCTTGGGAGACATCTTTGGTTTCCTTCTCGGGCTCTTAGGCAACTTCATGGGTCTCCTTCTCGGGCTCTTGGGGGACTTCCTGGGTCTCCTTCTCGGGCTCTTCGGCGACTTCCCGGGTCTCCTTCTTGGGCTCTTCGGCAACTTCATGGGTCTCCTTCTCGAGCTCTTTGGGGACTTACTGGGTCTCCAGCTCGGGCTCTATGGCGACTTTCTGGGTCTCTTTCTTGGGCTCTTGGGCGACTTCCTGGGTCTCCTTCTCGGCTCTTGGGCGACTTTATGGGTCTCCTTCTCGAGCTCTTGGGTGACTTTCTGGATATCCTTCTCGGGCTCTTGGGCGACTTCCTGGGTCTCCTTCTAGAGCTCTTGGGCGACTTCCTGGGTCTCCTTCTCGGGCTCTTCGACGACTTCCTGGGTCTCCTTTTCGGGCTCTTGGGAAACTTCCAGGGTCTCCTTCCCGGGCTCTTGCGTGACTTCCTGGGTCTCTTTCTCGGGCTCTTGGGCGACTTCCTGGGTCTCCTTCTTTGGCTCAAGGGCGACTTTCAAGATCTCCTACTCGTGCCCTTGGGCAACTTCCTTGGGGTTCCTTCTCGGGCTATTGCCCAACTTCCTGGGTCTCCTTCTCCTTCTCGGGCTATTGCCCAACTTCCTGGGTCTCCTTCTCGGTTTCATGGCCGACTTCCTGGGTCTCCTTCTTGGGCTCTTCGACTTCCTGGGTTTCCTTCTCGGGCTCTTTGTCGAATTCCTGGGTCTCCTTCTCGGGCTATTGGGCGACTTCTTGGATCTCCTTCTCGGGCCCTTGGGCGACTTCCTGGGTCTCTTTCTTGGGCTCTTGGGCGACTTCCTAGGTCTCTTTTTCGGGTTCTTGGGCGACTTGCTTGGTCTCCTTCTCGGGCTCTTAGGTGACTTCCTGGGTCTCCTTATCGGGCTCTTCGACGACTTCCTGGGACTACTTCTCAGACTCTTTGGCGAATTCCTGGGTCTCCTTCACGGGTTCTTCGGCGACTTCCTAGGTCTCCTTCTTGGGCTCTTGGGTGAATTACAGGCTCTCCTTCTCGGGCTCTTGGGCGATTTCCTGGGTCTCCTTTTCGGGCTCTTTCCCGACTTCCTGGGTCTCCTTCTCGGGCTCTTGGGCGACTTCCTGCGTCTACTTCTCGGGCTCTTGGCCGACTTCCTGGGTCTCCTTCTCGGGTTCTTCGGCGACTTCCTGTGTTTCCTTCTCGGGCTCTTCACCAACTTCCTGGGTCTCCTTCTCGGGATCTTCGGCGACTTTCTGGGTCTCCTTCTCGGTCTCAATGGTGAATTCATGGGTCTCTTTCTCTGGCTCTTCGGCGACTTCCTGGGTCTCCTTCTCGAGCCCTTGGCCGACTTCCTGGGTCTCCTTCTCGGGCTTTTCGGCGACTTCTTGGATCTCCTTCTCGGGCTCTTCGGCGACTTTCTGGGTCTCCTTCTCGGTCTCTAGGGCGAATTCCTGGGCCTCTTTCTCGTGCTCTTCGGCGACTTCCTTTGTCTTCTTCTCGGGCTCTTCGGAGACTTTCTGGGTCTCCTTCTCTTCCTCAAGGGCGACTTCCTGGGTCTCCTTCTCGGGCTCTTGGGCGATATCCTGGGTCTCTTTCTCGGGCTCTTGGGCGACTTCCTGGGTCTCTTTCTCGGGCTCTTCGGCGACACTCTGGGTCTTCTTCTCGGGCTCTTCCCAGACCTCCTGTGTCTCCTTCTCGGTCTCTAGGGCGAATTCCTGGGTCTCTTTCTCGGGCTCTTCGGCGACTTCCTGGGTCTCCTTCTCGGGCTCTTCGGAGACTTTCTGGGTCTCCTTCTCTGTCTCAAGGGCGACTTCCTGGGTCTCCTTCTCGGGCTCTTGGGGGATTTCCTGGGTCTCCTTCACGGGATGTTGGCCGACATCCTTGGTCTCCCTCTCGGGCTCTTCGGCGACACTCTGGGTCTTCTTCTCGGTCTCTTTGGCTACTTCCTGGGTCTCCTTCTCGTGCTCTTCGGCGACTTCCTGGGTCTCCTTCTCGGGCTCTTCGGCGACTTCCTTGGTCTCCTTCTCGGGCTCTTCGGTGACTTCCTGGGTCTCCTTCTCGCGCTCTTTGTCGACTCCCTGGGTCTCCTTCTCGGGTTCAAGGGCGACTTCCTGGGTCTCCTTCTCGGACTCTTCGGTGACTTCCTGGGTCTCCTTCTCGGGCTCTTGGGCGACTTCCTGTGTCTTTTTCTCGGGTTCTTCGGTGACTTCCAGGCTCTCCTTCTCGGGCGCTTTACAGACTTCTTTGGTCTTTCCTATCTATACTAGCTTTAACATTATATTTCCAACACAAATCCTTGAGTCTGCTACCGTTACGGCCAAGGACGAGTGCGATATAGTCTGGGTTACAACATCGAATTTTTGCTTGCAGATGGGTCTGCGAATTCCTGGGTCTCCTTCTCGGGCTCTTGGGCGACTTCCTGGGTCTCCTTCTCGGGCTCTTTGGCAACTTCCTTGGTCTCCTTCTCGGCTCTTCGGTGACCTCCTTTGTCTCCTTCTCGGGCTCTTCGGCGACTTCCTGGGTCTCTTTCTCGGGCTCTTCGGTGACTTTCTTGGTCTCCTTTTCGGGCTCTTCACAGACTTCCTTGGTCTCCTTTTCGGGCTCTTGGGCGACATCCAGGGTCTCCTTCTCGGGCTCTTCGGCGACTTCCTTGGTCTTCTTCTCGGTCTCTTGGTCGACTTCCTTGGTCTCCTCCGCGGGCTCTTTGGCGACTTCCTTGGTCTCCTTCTCGGGCTCTTCGCCGACTTCCTGGGTCTCCTTTTCGGGATCTTCTGCGAATTCTTGGGTCTCCTTCTTGGGCTCTTGAGCGACTTCCTGGGTCTCCTACTCGGGCTCATGGGCAACATCCAAGGTCTCCTTCTCGGGTTCTTGGGCGACCTCCTGGGTCTCCTTCTCGGGCTCTTCGGCGACTTCCTGGGTCTCCTTCTCGGGCTCTTGGGCGACTTCCTGGGTCTCCTTCTCGGGCTCTTGGGCGACTTCCTGGGTCTCCTTCTCGGGTTCTTCGGCGACTTCCTGGGTCTGCTTCTCGAGCTCATCGGCGACATTTTGTGTCTCCTTCTTGGGGTCTTTGGCGACTTCCTAGGTCTCCTTCTCGGGCTCTTGGGCGACTTCTAGGCTCTCCTTCTCGTGCTCTTCGGCGAATTACTGGGTCTCTTTCTCGGACTCTTGGGCGACTTCCTTGGTCTTCTTCTTGGTCTCTTGGTCGACTTCCAGGGACTCCTTCTCGGGCTCTTGGGCGACTTCCAGGCTCTCCTTCTCGGGCTCTTTGGCGACATCATGGGTCTCCTTCTCGGGCTCTTGGGCGATTTCCTGGGTCTCCTTCTCGGGCTTTTTGGCGACTTCTTGAGTCTTCCTGGGTCTTCTCTGGCACCTTCTTTTCCGGCGCTTTCCTGGGCCTTCCTGGGTCTCCTTATCTGGCTCTTCTACGACTTCCTGGGTCTTCTTCTCGGGCTCTTCGCAGACTTCCTGGGTCTCTTTCTCGGGCTCTTCGGTTGCTTCCTGGGTCTCCTTCTCGGGTTCTTGGGCGACTTCCTGGGTCTCCTTCTCGGGTACATGAGCGACTTCCTTGGTCTCTTTTTCAGACTCTTGGGCAACTTCCTGGGTCTCCTTCTCGGGCTCTTTGGCGACTTCCTGGGTCGCCTTCTCGGGCTCTTCGACGACTTCCTGGGTCTCCTTCTAGGGCTCTTGGGCGACTTCCTGGGTCTCCTTCTCGTGCTCTTCGGTGACTTTCTGGGTCTCCTTCTCTTGATCTTCGGCGACTTCCTGGGTCTCCTTCTCGGGCTCTTCCGCGACCTCCTGGACCTCCTTCTCGGGCTCTCCGGTGACTTCCTGGGTCTCCTTCTCGGTCTCTTCGGTGACTTCCTGGGTCTCCTTCTTGGGCTCTTCGGCGACTCCCTGGGTCTCCTTCTCGGACGTTTCGGTGACTTCCTGGGTCTCCTTCTCGGGCTCAAGGGCTACTTCTTGGGTCTCCTTCTCGGGCTCTTCGCAGTCTTCCTAGTTCTCCTTCTCGGGCTCTTGGGCGACTTCGTGGGTCTCCTTATCGGGCTCTTCGGCGACTTCCTTGGTCTCCTTCTCGGTCTCTTAGGCGACTTCCTGGGTCTACTTCTCGGGCTCTTCTGCGAATTCCTAGGTCTCCTTCTCGGGCTCTTCGGCGACTTCCTGGGTCTCCTTTTCGGACTCTTCACAGAGTTCCATGGTCTCCTCTTCGGGCTCTTGGGCGACATCCAGGGTCTCCTTCTCGGGCTCTTTGTCGACTTCCTTGGTCTTCTTCTCGGTCTCTTCGTCGACTTCCAGGGACTCCTTCTCGGGCTCTTTGGCGACTTCCTCGGTCTCCTCCTCGGATTCTTTGGCGACTTCATGGGTCTCCTTCTCGGGCTCTTGGGCGACTTCCTGGTTCTCCTTTTCGGGATCTTCTGCGAATTTTTGGGTCTCCTTCTAGGGCTCTTGGGCGACTTCCTGGGTCTCCTTCTCGGGCTCATGGGCGACATCCAAGGTCTCCTTCTTGGGCTCTTGGGCGACTTCCTGGGTCTCCTTCTCGGTCTCTTTGGCAACTTCCTTGGTCTCCTTCTCGGGCTCTTCGGTGACCTCCTGGGTCTCCTTCTCGGGCTCTTCGGTGACTTCCTGGGTCTCTTTCTCGGGCTCTTAGGCGACTTCCTTTGTCTCCTTCTCGGGCTCTTGGGCGACTTCCTGGGTCTCTTTCTCGGGCTCTTCGGCGACTTCCTGGGTCTCCTTTTCGGGCTCCTCACAGACTTCCTTGGTCTCCTTTTCGGTCTCTTGGGCGACATCCAGGGTCTCCTTCTCGGGCTCTTGGGCGACTTCCTTGGTCTTCTTCTCGGTCTCTTCGTCGACTTCCAGGGACTCCTTCTCGGGCTCTTGGGCGACTTCCTTGGTCTCCTCCTCGGGTTCTTTGGTGACTTCATGGGTCTCCTTCTTGGGCTCTTGGGCGACTTCCTGGTTCTCCTTTTCGGGATCTTCTGCGAATTCCTGGGTCTCCTTCTCGGGCTCTTCGGCGACTTCCTGGGTCTCCTTCTCGGGCTCATGAGCGACATCCAAGGTCTCCTTCTTGGGCTCTTTAACGACTTCCTGGGTCTCCTTCTCGGTCTCTTTGGCAAATTCCTTGGTCTCCTTCTCGGGCTCTTCGGTGACTTCCTGGGTCTCCTTCTCGGGCTCTTCGGTGACTTCTTGGGTCTCTTTCTCGGGCTCTTAGGCGACTTCCTTTCTCTCCTTCTCGGGCTCTTTGGCGACTTCCTGGGTCTCTTTCTCAGGCTCTTCGGCGACTTCCTGGGTCTTCTTTTCGGGCTCCTCACAGACTTCCTTGGTCTCCTTTTCGGGCTCTTGGGCGACATCCAGGGTCTCCTTCTCGGGCTCTTGGGGGACTTCCTTGGTCTTCTTCTCGGTCTCTTCGTCGACTTCCAGGGACTCCTTCTCGGACTCTTGGGCGACTTCGTGGGTCTCCTCCTCAGGCTCTTTGGCGACTTCCTTGGTCTCCTTCTCGGGCTCTTCGCCGACGTCCTGGGTCTCCTTTTCGGGATCTTCTTCGGATTCCTGGGTCTCCTTCTTGGGCTCCTGGGCGACTTCCTGGGTTTCCTTCTCGGGCTCATCGGCGACATCAAAGGTCTCCTTCTCGGGTTCTTGGGCGACCTCCTGGGTCTCCTTCTCGGGCTCTTTGGCAACTTCCTTGGTCTCCTTCTCGGGCTCTTCGGTGACCTCCTCGGTCTCCTTCTCGGGCTCTTCGGCGACTTCCTGGGTCTTCTTCTCGGGCTCTTGGGCGACTTCCTGGGTCTCCTTCTCGGGCTCTTGGGTGACTTCCTGGTTCTCCTTCTCGGGCTCTTCGACGACTTCCTGAGTCTCCTTCTCGGATTCTTCGTCGACTTCCTGGGTCTACTTCTTGGGCTCTACGGCGACTTCCTAGGTCTCCTTCTCCGGCTCTTCGGCGACTTCCAGGCTCTCCTTCTCGGGCTCATGGGCGACTTCCTGGGTCTCCTTCTCGGGCTCTTATGCGACTTCCTTAGTCTTCTTCTCGGTCTCTTGGTCGACTTCCAGGGACTCCTTCTCGGGCTCTTGGGCGACTTCCAGGCTCTCCTTCTCGGGCTCTTTTGCGACTTAATGGATCTCCTTCTCGGGCTCTTGGGCGATTTCCTGGATCTCCTTTTCGGGATCTTCGGTGACTTTCTGGTTCTCCTTCTCGGGCTCTTGGGCGACTTTCTTGGTCACTTTCTCGGGCTCTTTGGCGACTTCTTGAGTCTTCCTGGGTCTTCTCTGGCACCTTCTTTTCCGGCGCTTTCCTGGGCCTTCCTGGGTCTCCTTATCTGGCTCTTCTATGACTTCCTGGGTCTTCTTCTCGGGCTCTTCAAAGACTTCCTGGGTCTCTTTCTCGGGCTCTTCGGTTACTTCCTTGGTCATCTTCTCAGGCTCTTCAGTGACTTCCTGGGTCTCCTTCTCGGGTTCTTTGGCGACTTCCTTGGTCTCTTTTTCAGGCACTTGGGCGACTTCCTGGGTCTCCTTCTCGGGCTCTTCGGCGACTTCCTGGGTCGCCTTCTCGGGCTCTTCGGCGACTTCCTTGGTCGCCTTCTCGGGCTCTTCGGCGACTTCCTGGGTCTCCTTCTCGGGCTCTTGGGCGACTTACTGGGTCTTCGTCTCGGGCTCTAAGGCGATTTCCTGGGTCTCCTTCTCGGTCTCTTGGGGGACTTCCTGGGTCTCCTTCTCGGGCTCTCTGGCGACTTCCTGGGTCTCCTTCTCGGGCTCTTAGGCGACATCCATAGTCTCCTTCTCGTGCTCTTCGGCGACTTCCTGGGTCTCCTTCTCGTGCTCTTCGGTGACTTTCTGGGTCTCCTTCTCTTGATCTTCGGCGACTTCCTGGGTCTCCTTCTCGGGCTCTTCCGCGACCTCCTGGACCTCCTCCTCGGGCTCTCCGGTGATTTCCTGGGTCTCCTTCTCGGGCTCTTCGGCGACTTCCTGGGTCCCCTTCTCGGGCTCTTCGGCGACTTCCTGGGTCTCCTTCTCGGGCTCTTCGGCGAATTCCTGCGTCTCCTTCTCGGGCTCCTTGGCGACTTCCTGGGTCTCCTTCTCGGGCTCTTCGCAGTCTTCCTGGGTCTCCTTCTCGGGCTCTTGGGCGACTTCGTGGGTCTCCTTATCGGGCTCTTCGGCGACTTCCTGGGTCTCCTTCTCGAGTTCTTGGGCGACTTCCTGGGTCTCCTTCTCGGTCTCTTAGGCGACTTCCTGGGTCTACTTCTCGGGCTCTTCTGCGAATTCCTAGTCTCCTTCTCGGGCTCTTGGGCGACTTCCTGGGTCTCCTTTTCGGACTCTTCACAGAGTTCCATGGTCTCCTCTTCGGGCTCTTGGGCGACATCCAGGGTCTCCTTCTCGGGCTCTTTGGCGACTTCCTTGGTCTTCTTCTCGGTCTCTTCGTCGACTTCCAGGGACTCCTTCTCGGGCTCTTGGGCGACTTCCTTGGTCTCCTCCTCGGGTTCTTTGGCGACTTCATAGGTCTCCTTCTCGGGCTTCTAGGCGACTTCCTGGTTCTCCTTTTCGGGATCTTCTGCGAGTTCCTGGGTCTCCTTCTCGGGCTCTTGGGCGACTTCCTGGGTCTCCTTCTCGGGCTCATGGGCGACATCCAAGGTCTCCTTCTTGGGCTCTTGGGCGACTTCCTGGGTCTCCTTCTCGGTCTCTTTGGCAACTTCCTTGGTCTCCTCCTCGGGCTCTTCGGTGACCTCCTGGGTCTCCTTCTCGGGCTCTTCGGTGACTTCCTGGGTCTCTTTCTCGGGCTCTTAGGTGACTTCCTTTGTCTCCTTCTCGGGCTCTTTGGCGACTTCCTGGGTCTCTTTCTCGGGGTCTTCGGCGACTTCCTGGGTCTCCTTTTCGGGCTCCTCACAGACTTCCTTGGTCTCCTTTTCGGTCTCTTGGTCGACATCCAGGGTCTCCTTCTCTGGCTCTTGGGCGACTTTCTTGGTCTTCTTCTCGGTCTCTTCGTCGACTTCCAGGGACACCTTCTCGGGCTCTTGGGCGACTTCCTTGGTCTCCTCCTCGGGTTCTTTGGTGACTTCATGGGTCTTCTTGGGCTCTTGGGCGACTTCCTTGTTCTCCTTTTCGGGATCTTCTGCGAATTCCTGGGTCTCCTTCTCGGGCTCTTGGGCGACTTCCTGGGTCTCCTTCTCGAGCTCATGGGCGACATCCAAGGTCTCCTTCTTGGGCTCTTTGGCGACTTCCTGGGTCTCCTTCTCGGTCTCTTTGGCAAATTCCTTGGTCTCCTTCTCGGGCTCTTCGGTGACCTCCTGGGTCTCCTTCTCGGGCTCTTCGGTGACTTCTTGGGTCTCTTTCTCGGGCTCTTAGGCGACTTCCTTTCTCTCCTTCTCGGGCTCTTTGGCGACTTCCTGGGTCTCTTTCTCAGGCTCTTCGGCGACTTCCTGGGTCTCCTTTTCGGGCTCCTCACAGACTTCCTTGGTCTCCTTTTCGGGCTCTTGGGCGACATCCAGGGTCTCCTTCTCGGGCTCTTGGGCGACTTCTTTGGTCTTCTTCTCGGTCTCTTCGTCGACTTCCAGGGACTCCTTCTCGGACTCTTGGGCGACTTCGTGGGTGTCCTCCTCGGGCTCTTTGGCGATTTCCTTGGTCTCCTTCTCGGGCTCTTCGCCGACGTCCTGGGTCTCCTTTTCGGGATCTTCGGCGACTTCCTGGGTCTCCTTCTAGTGCTCTTCGGTGACTTTCTGGGTCTCCTTCTCTTGATCTTCGGCGACTTCCTGGGTCTCCTTCTTAGGCTCTTCCGCGACCTCCTGGACCTCCTCCTCGGGCTCTCCGGTGATTTCCTGGGTCTCCTTCTCGGGCTCTTCGGCGACTTCCTGGGTCCCCTTCTCGGGCTCTTCGGCGACTTCCTGGGTCTCCTTCTCGGGCTCTTCGGCGAATTCCTGGGTCTCCTTCTCGGGCTCCTTGGCGACTTCCTGGGTCTCCTTCTCGGGCTCTTCGCAGTCTTCCTGGGTCTCCTTCTCGGGCTCTTGGGCGACTTCGTGGGTCTCCTTATCGGGCTCTTCGGCGACTTCCTGGGTCTCCTTATCGAGTTCTTGGGCGACTTCCTGGGTCTCCTTCTCGGTCTCTTAGGCGACTTCCTGGGTCTACTTCTCGGGCTCTTCTGCGAATTCCTAGGTCTCCTTCTCGGGCTCTTCGGCGACTTCCTGGGTCTCCTTTTCGGACTCTTCACAGAGTTCCATGGTCTCCTCTTCGGGCTCTTGGGCGACATCCAAGGTCTCCTTCTCGGGCTCTTTGGCGACTTCCTTGGTCTTCTTCTCGGTCTCTTCGTCGACTTCCAGGGACTCCTTCTCGGGCTCTTGGGCGACTTCCTTGGTCTCCTCCTCGGGTTCTTTGGCGACTTCATGGGTCTCCTTCTCGGGCTCTTGGGCGACTTCCTGGTTCTCCTTTTCGGGATCTTCTGCGAATTCCTGGGTCTCCTTCTCGGGCTCTTCGGCGACTTCCTGGGTCTCCTTCTCGGGCTCATGGGCGACATCCAAGGTCTCCTTCTTGGGCTCTTGGGCGACTTCCTGGGTCTCCTTCTCGGTCTCTTTGGCAACTTCCTTGGTCTCCTTCTCGGGCTCTTCGGTGACCTCCTGGGTCTCCTTCTCGGGCTCTTCGGTGACTTCCTGGGTCTCTTTCTCGGGCTCTTAGGCGACTTCCTTTGTCTCCTTCTCGGGCTCTTGGGCGACTTCCTGGGTCTCTTTCTCAGGCTCTTCGGCGACTTCCTGGGTCTCCTTTTCGGGCTCCTCACAGACTTCCTTGGTCTCCTTTTCGGGCTCTTGGGCGACATCCAGGGTCTCCTTCTCGGACTCTTGGGCGACTTCCTTGGTTTTCTTCTCGGTCTCTTCGTCGACTTCCAGGGACTCCTTCTCGGGCTCTTGGGCGACTTCCTTGGTCTCCTCCTCGGGTTCTTTGGTGACTTCATGGGTCTCCTTCTTGGGCTCTTGGGCGACTTCCTGGTTCTCCTTTTCGGGATCTTCTGCGAATTCCTGGGTCTCCTTCTCGTGCTCTCTGGCGCCTTCCTGGGTCTCCTTCTCGGGCTCATGGGCGACATCCAAGGTCTCCTTCTTGGGCTCTTTGGCGACTTCCTGGGTCTCCTTCTCGGTCTCTTTGGCAAATTCCTTGGTCTCCTCCTCGGGTTCTTTGGTGACTTCATGGGTCTCCTTCTTGGGCTCTTGGGCGACTTCCTGGTTCTCCTTTTCGGGATCTTCTGCGAATTCCTGGGTCTCCTTCTCGGGCTCTCTGGCGCCTTCCTGGGTCTCCTTCTCGGGCTCATGGGCGACATCCAAGGTCTCCTTCTTGGGCTCTTCGGTGACCTCCTGGGTCTCCTTCTCGGGCTCTTCGGTGACTTCTTGGGTCTCTTTCTCGGGCTCTTAGGCGACTTCCTTTGTCTCCTTCTCGGGCTCTTTGGCGACTTCCTGGGTCTCTTTCTCAGGCTCTTCGGCGACTTCCTGGGTCTCCTTTTCGGGCTCCTCACAGACTTCCTTGGTCTCCTTTTCGGGCTCTTGGGCGACATCCAGGGTCTCCTTCTCGGGCTCTTGGGCGACTTCCTTGGTCTTCTTCTCGGTCTCTTCGTCGACTTCCAGGGACTCCTTCTCGGACTCTTGGGCGACTTCGTGGGTCTCCTCCTCGGGCTCTTTGGCGACTTCCTTGGTCTCCTTCTCGGGCTCTTCGCCGACGTCCTGGGTCTCCTTTTCGGGATCTTCTTCGGATTCCTGGGTCTCCTTCTTGGGCTCCTGGGTGACTTCCTGGGTTTCCTTCTCGGGCTCATCGGCGACATCCAAGTTGTCCATCTCGGGTTCTTGGGCGTCCTCCTGTGTCTCCTTCTCGGGCTCTTTGGCAACTTCCTTGGTCTCCTTCTCGGGCTCTTCGGTGACCTCCTCGGTCTCCTTCTCGGGCTCTTCGGCGACTTCCTGGGTCTTCTTCTCGGGCTCTTGGGCGACTTCCTGGGTCTCCTTCTCGGGCTCTTGGGTGACTTCCTGGTTCTCCTTCTCGGGCTCTTCGACGACTTCCTGAGTCTCCTTCTCGGATGCTTCGTCGACTTCCTGGGTCTACTTCTTTTGCTCTACGGCGACTTCCTAGGTCTCCTTCTCCGGCTCTTCGGCGACTTCCAGGCTCTCCTTCTCGGGCTCATGGGCGACTTCCTGGGTCTCCTTCTCGGGCTCTTGGGCGACTTCCTTGGTCTTCTTCTCGGTCTCTTGGTCGACTTCCAGGGACTCCTTCTCGGGCTCTTAGGCGACTTCCAGGCTCTCCTTCTCGGGCTCTTTGGCGACTTCATGGATCTCCTTCTCGGGCTCTTTGGCAACTTCCTTGGTCTCCTTCTCGGGCTCTTCGGTGACCTCCTGGGTCTCCTTCTCGGGCTCTTCGGTGACTTCCTGGGTCTCTTTCTCGGGCTCTTAGGTGACTTCCTTTGTCTCCTTCTCGGGCTCTTGGGCGACTTCCTGGGTCTCTTTCTCAGGCTCTTCGGCGACTTCCTGGGTCTCCTTTTCGGGCTCCTCACAGACTTCCTTGGTCTCCTTTTCGGTCTCTTGGGCGACATCCAGGGTCTCCTTCTCGGACTCTTGGGCGACTTCCTTGGTTTTCTTCTCGGTCTCTTCGTCGACTTCCAGGGACTCCTTCTCGGGCTCTTGGGCGACTTCCTTGGTCTCCTCCTCGGGTTCTTTGGTGACTTCATGGGTCTCCTTCTTGGGCTCTTGGGCGACTTCCTGGTTCTCCTTTTCGGGATCTTCTGCGAATTCCTGGGTCTCCTTCTCGGGCTCTCTGGCGCCTTCCTGGGTCTCCTTCTCGGGCTCATGGGCGACATCCAAGGTCTCCTTCTTGGGCTCTTTGGCGACTTCCTGGGTCTCCTTCTCGGTCTCTTTGGCAAATTCCTTGGTCTCCTTCTCGGGCTCTTCGGTGACCTCCTGGGTCTCCTTCTCGGGCTCTTCGGTGACTTTTTGGGTCTCTTTCTCGGGCTCTTAGGCGACTTCCTTTGTCTCCTTCTCGGGCTCTTTGGCGACTTCCTGGGTCTCTTTCTCAGGCTCTTCGGCGACTTCCTGGGTCTCCTTTTCGGGCTCCTCACAGACTTCCTTGGTCTCCTTTTCGGGCTCTTGGGCGACATCCAGGGTCTCCTTCTCGGGCTCTTGGGCGACTTCCTTGGTCTTCTTCTCGGTCTCTTCGTCGACTTCCAGGGACTCCTTCTCGGACTCTTGGGCGACTTCGTGGGTCTCCTCCTCGGGCTCTTTGGCGACTTCCTTGGTCTCCTTCTCGGGCTCTTCGCCGACGTCCTGGGTCTCCTTTTCGGGATCTTCTTCGGATTCCTGGGTCTCCTTCTTGGGCTCCTGGGTGACTTCCTGGGTTTCCTTCTCGGGCTCATCGGCGACATCCAAGGTGTCCATCTCGGGTTCTTGGGCGTCCTCCTGTGTCTCCTTCTCGGGCTCTTTGGCAACTTCCTTGGTCTCCTTCTCGGGCTCTTCGGTGACCTCCTCGGTCTCCTTCTCGGGCTCTTCGGCGACTTCCTGTGTCTTCTTCTCGGGCTCTTGGGCGACTTCCTGGGTCTCCTTCTCGGGCTCTTGGGTGACTTCCTGGTTCTCCTTCTCGGGCTCTTCGACGACTTCCTGAGTCTCCTTCTCGGATTCTTCGTCGACTTCCTGGGTCTACTTCTTGGGCTCTACGGCGACTTCCTAGGTCTCCTTCTCCGGCTCTTCGGCGACTTCCAGGCTCTCCTTCTCGGGCTCATGGGCGACTTCCTGGGTCTCCTTCTCGGGCTCTTGGGCGACTTCCTTGGTCTTCTTCTCGGTCTCTTGGTCGACTTCCAGGGACTCCTTCTCGGGCTCTTGGGCGACTTCCAGGCTCTCCTTCTCGGGCTCTTTGGCGACTTCATGGATCTCCTTCTCGGGCTCTTTGGCGATTTCCTGGATCTCCTTTTCGGGATCTTCGGTGACTTTCTGGTTCTCCTTCTCGGGCTCTTGGGCGACTTCCTGGGTCTCTTTCTCGGGCTCTTTGGCGACTTCTTGAGTCTTCCTGGGTCTTCTCTGGCACCTTCTTTTCCGGCGCTTTCCTGGGCCTTCCTGGGTCTCCTTATCTGGCTCTTCTACGACTTCCTGGGTCTTCTTCTCGGGCTCTTCAAAGACTTCCTGGGTCTCTTTCTCGGGCTCTTCGGTTACTTCCTGGGTCTCCTTCTCGGGCTCTTCAGTGAATTCCTGGGTCTCCTTCTCGGGTTCAAGAGCGACTTCCTTGGTCTCTTTTTCAGGCACTTGGGCGACTTCCTGGGTCTCCTTCTCGGGCTCTTCGGCGACTTCCTGGGTCGCCTTCTCGGGCTCTTCGGCGACTTCCTGGGTCTCCTTCTCGGGCTCTTGGGCGACTTACTGGGTCTTCGTCTCCGGCTCTTAGGCGATTTCCTGGGTCTCCTTCTTGGTCTCTTGGGGGACTTCCTGGGTCTCCTTCTCGAGCTCTCTGGCGACTTCCTCGGTCTCCTTCTCGGGCTCTTAGGCGACATCCAGAGTTTCCTTCTCAGGCTCTTCGGCGACTTCTTGGGTCTCCTTCTCGTGCTCTTCGGCGACTTCCTGTGTCTCCTTCTCTTGATCTTCGGCGACTT
>NC_091585.1:1159647-1162722 GCF_042767895.1 Penaeus vannamei
TTGCAGCATCTGCCGACGTCGCTTGTCCTCCTAAGGATCGACTCTTGCTCCTGCGGAACTCTCGGTGATTGATAATAAAACAGGAGCCTGTATTAAGTTCTGTGAGTAAGATGCGTGCATAGAGAAAGAAGGCAACCGGCGCGCTGGTTTCGAGCGCCGGTTGCCAGGAAATTCACTAAAATCAATCAAATTTAATTGGAACCCAGTATGATGCTGCATGTAGACGAGGCTGTGTCTTGCTTTGTGCTGTTTTGAATCATTTTTTTCCCACGTGCAGTATAGGCTGGCGAACAGAAACGAGTAGTGGACGTGATGTACCTCCACTATGTTGCAAGTCCAGACTAGGCGAGTCTTCTCTCACTCCTGCTTGCTTCTGATTCTCTCTCTCTCTCTCTGTTAACAGTGCAGCACCATCTGACCAGTTTTCTACTCATTAAGAACTGCGCATAGAGAAATGAAAATATAACAAAACGACATATCAACACTCTGCTGAAATAAAATATAAATTTTCAAATCACAAAGAGTAAATTTTCACACTGTATCTCGCGCGCGACAGGAGTTGAACTGGCGGTGAACATTTATCGAGTTGCCAGATGCTTTCCTCCTACTTCGGATATTGCATGCTACGGACAGAGGACAGCCAAATAGTAGTAAAAGACACAGGCCAGGGAGGAGAGAAAAACAACATAATATCCCAAAATGTAAAATATTCAAAACACGGTCATGTGGAAACCAAATGTACCAAGCACGCCGGGAACGTGACGTGCGAGCAGAGGCCGTCCGGAAAGAGCGGGCATAGGCTCAGCTTTTTAGACAGAAGAAAGAAGCAAGATAATGTCTCAAGACCGGAAAGAAGAAGAAGCATGGCAAGGGCAAAGAAGAAGACGGCCAAGGAACCGGCCAAGGAAACTAAGAAGAAGACGGCCAAGGAACTGGTCATGCCTGTCATGATGACACTAGCTATAATGATAATAATGATAAGAATCATAATAATAATAATGATAATAATAAATAATATCTTACCTCATCACCTATAATGACATAGTCTTAGTTTTGAAAGTTGCTCTCAATGAGGGCACCTTCAAGAAGTTCAACAAAGAATTTGATATTCTGGGCCTGTTAAATGGTGCTGGTGGAGCCCCCATCCCCTCGAGCTTCAGTGAGATTTTCCTGTCCTTCATCATGACCTATTAGGGTCCGAATACACTCCGTGATGCACTGTTTGACTGGACTTGGACAGATGAGGACATTTTAGAGACGTGCCTCAGTCTCTGCAGGCGCGTGACGGAAATCCACCTAGAGAGGGATCGCACAGAACGATCTGAAAAAGGATAATGTCATTGTGACCCCGGACAACAACGTCAGCATAATTGACCATGGTAACGGTGCCAGATTAGGTGACTGCTTTTTTGACGCTGGTTCTGGTGGATCCGGAGAGTGCCGTTGGATAGCGCTCGAGATGTATGAACGACACCCACTCACTGTCAAATCTGACGTGGATTCAGTGGGTGTCATCCTCTTTGACATGTACCAGAGGGCAAAAACCTTCCCCGAGTACCCACAAATCATCGATGAGGCTCTTCGTGAGGACCCGGATCGGCGCCCGTCCTTGGAGACAGTGATGGAATACCTAAAAGATCCGTTAAAGAAATATAAGGAAGGAGAACGACCGAACGACCCGCGACTGATCACCATGCGAGGCGCGTCGGTCAGACCTCATTGAATATGAGGTCTGCCTCTGAATATGATGACACGACATTTTGGATTATGAAAGGCATGATGAAAACACAGAAAGAAAATTTTACTACATTCGGAAACTGTAATACAATATTTTTTGCTTTGTTGTTGATAATAAATGATGATGATGATAACGGTAGTGGCGATGATAGTAATGATGATAATGATAATGATGATAACGGTGGTGGCGGTGATGGTAATGATGATGATGAAAATGATAATGGTGTAATGCCTAATCATGACTGTACAGTCATGTTTGCCAGATGAAAACAAAACGGGGGACATTTTCCCTGAAGCCTTCATTGGCGCTGGACAGCATAAGGGAGTTTATGGATACCCGATTTAATGAACAGAATTTAAACATGAAATACATATAATATACACATCTCTCTTTCTCACTCTCTCTTCTCTCTCTTTAGTGCAGAGATCACAAACACAATGTATCTATTGACATAGATCTTGGCTCTCTCTCTCTCTCTCTCTCTCTTTCTCTCTGGCTCTCTCATCCACACTCACATAAATTCTTCAAAGAATTTCATCTTCGTATAATAAATAATTCTGCATTGAAAATTATGATTACATTTTTAGAGGTAAGGATATAACATAGCTTATGTGATGTTATAATTACAGAATTCCGGTATTATTCTTTGTTCACAATTTTTTTCTAAGAAAAGCTAGAAAAGAGTTTTTAGGCAGAAAGCACGAACTTCAAATGAAACTGAGTGGAATGAATGGATAAATAAATGGGTTACACCCTTTTAAATACGTTTATAGAAATGTCACTGCTAGAAAAACATCGTTTTCTTTTTGTTTTATTTACTAAAGAAAACTAGAAGCTTATGTAGAACGCATTTATTCTGATATCTGCATAGCCTTTCATCACCCTTTAATCGTCTCTTCTACCTTTCATTTACATCCGCTGTCACTTTCTGTCACTGTTCTCTTTCTCTTTCGCTCTCTCTCTCTCTCTCTCTATCTCTCTCTCTCTCTCTCTCTCTCTCTCTCTCTCTCTCTCTCTCTCTCTCTCTCTCTCTCTCTCCCTCTCTCTCTCTCTCTCTCTCTCTCTCTCTCTCTCTCTCTCTCTTGCTCTCCCTCCTCTCTCTCTCTCTCTCTCTCTCTCTCTCTCTCTCTCTCTCTCTCTCTCTCTCTCTCTCTCTCTCTCTCTCTCTCTCTCTCTCTCTCATCCACACATATATTTCCTCAAAAAAAAAAAAAAAAAAATCGTATACAAAAAAAAGAAAACAGAATTTTAATTATTCTATTATCACGGAAAGTTTTTATTAACATATGAAAATACTATAAACAGGTATAATTTTTAGTTTTTTTGAAAATTACCAT
>NC_091585.1:1163222-1165722 GCF_042767895.1 Penaeus vannamei
GAGAAGGAGACCCAGGAAGTCGCCGAAGAGCCCGAGAAGGAGACCCAGGAAGTCACCCAGGAGCCCCAGAAGGAGACCCAGGAAGTCGCCTAAGAGCCCGAAAAGGAGACCAAGGAAATCACCCTTGAGCCCGAGAAGGAAACCTAGGAATTCGCACAGGAGCTCGAGAAGGAGACCCAGGAAATCGCTGAAGAGCCCGAGAAGGAGACGCAGGAAGTAGCCGAAGAGTTCGAGAAGGAGACCAAGAAAATCGCCCGGGAGCACGAGAAGGAGATCCAGGAAGTCTCCCAGGAGCTCGAGAAGGAGACCCAGGAAATCGCCGAAGAGCCTGAGAAGGAGACCCAGGAAGTCGCCGAAGAGCCCAATTATTGGCTTTGTTAGTAATGATTGGCTTTATCGGCCGGACGTGACTTCGCTGGGTGCGGTGTTTTTTTTTTTCTTTGCTTTTTTTCTTGTTTTTTCCTTGTTTTTTCTTGATTTTTTCTTTTTTTCCTTTTTTCCTTGTTTTGTTTTCTATCTGTTTTCCTTGGCCTTTTTCCCTTTTCTTTTACATTTTTTCCTTGCTTTTTTGTCTTTTTTCTTGTTTTTTTCTTTTTTCCTTGTTTTCTTTTCGTTCTTTTTCCTTGTTTTTTGTCTTTTCTTCTTGTTTTTTTTCTTTTTTCCTTGTTTTCTTTTCGTTCTTTTTCCTTGTTTTTTCCTTTCTTTTTTCTTTCTTTCTTGTTTTTTCCTTTCTTCTTTTTTCTTTCTTTTTCCTTGTTTTTTTCTCCTTATATATATATATATTTTTTTTTTTTTTTTTTTTTTACTATTTTCTTGCGTTTGTTCTCGGTTTTATTTATTTGTTTTTACTCTACTTTCTTTATCGATGATAATAATGATGATGATGATTGTAGTGGATATTTGTAAACTCCGTAGAGTTAAAGATGTTGATTTGGTAGCGTGTATTCCAACTACAGGTAATCTCCATGTGGGTCTGGCGTTAAGAAACAATGACTCTCAGGTGAGCTATAGAGTGATTCCGTAGTCACGATAAAAACAATATGACCACTGGCTGACAAAAAGGCAACATAAAAAGGAGCATCCATATTATACATTTATTTCGCACAAAACTTTCAAAAAAGAACAAATACACAGGACAACACACCATACACTTACTTGCAAAACACAGAGGCCACAGCCCGAGAAGCACCAGTCAGCCAGCTAAAAATCCAATGGTCTGTCACCACACACGAACAAAAGCCTCTCCCTAGACCGATCTGGCTAGACCTTATATACCGGTGGCTCCCGTGCTTACTGGTATTTTACCCATAGTGCAATTAACTTTGTTTGTTAAATAGTGTATGGCGTGTTTAAAATAAATTAAGAAATACATAAAATAAAAAGAACGATAAAATTATACAAAAATGGGCACATAAAATGGACAAAAGATAGAAAAGTACGAAAAAGTGAAAGGGATCCGTGAGAGAAAGCGGAGAAACACAAATGGAAAAACGAAAGAAAAACAAAGCTAAGGTGAATTAGTCGAAGACGAAAAGGCAAGAATAAAACAAGGAAAGTATAGAATATGAGTAGTGTATAAGTAGTGTTGTGTATAGTAGGAGTAGTGTAGATGTAGAGGTAGATCACGGACCAGTGGGAAAGGTAAGTCAAAGGAATATAAAAACACAGGCTTATTCTTATTTAAAAAAAGGCGCAGACACACAGGAAACAGCAAAGCCACGTCATCTTGCAGGTCGGAGGAGTCCGTAGATTAATTAGAGCGATCCGTAACGTCAGGGGAACAGGCGGCCCGAAAGCCTACGGAATGACCCGCCTACAGCCAGGGGAAATTCACTACAATGATGATAATAATGTGTAATAATAATGATGATAGTGATAATGATAACAATGATAATGATAAATAATTTTTTCTTTGTTTTTTTCTTGTTTTTCCCTTGTTTTTTCTTGATTTTTTCTTGTTTTTCTTGATTCTTTTCTTTGTTTTTTCCATGTTTTTCTTTATTTTTTCTTTGTCTTTTTTTCTCCTTGTTTTTTCTTTCTCTTTTCCTTGTTTTTTTTTCTCTTTTCCTTGTTTTCTCTTCCTTCTTCTTTCCTTAATTAATTATCATTATTATCATTTTTATTGCTCCTGTTGCCACTAGAATTATTATCATCCTTATCATCATTTTTCTTTATAATGATTATCATTGTTTTCATTGTTATAATAAGCTTAATCATTTATATTATTATTACATTTATTATTATTACTATTAGCATAATTATCCTTATTTCTATTACTATCATTATCATTATCATTATCACTAATACTAATATTGTTATCATTACCTTTTTCTCTCTTATTATTATTATCTTTACTTTTGTTACTATTATCATTATTATATATTTTTTATTATAAATATAGTTATAATTATTACTGTTATCATTATCGTAATCATTAATGGTATTATCATTATTGTTCATTATTATTATTACTATTGTTATCATTATCATTATCACTATC
>NC_091585.1:1181598-1191598 GCF_042767895.1 Penaeus vannamei
TCGACCTCATCCTTCCTTCCATTCTCCCTTTCTCCTTCCACTCTTCTTAATGTTGGGTCATTAGCTTTTCCTCTCTGTTTATACGCGGAAATTGCTACAGACGAAAGTAATTAAACAAGGAAAGGGGATAGATTGGAGGAGAATAGGGGGTGAAGGGAGAATGAAGAGAAACAGATTTTAAGAAACAATCTGTTTCTTTATACCTCATCAAATCTTACCCCCCCTCCCACCCTCACTCTAGCCTGTGACTTCTACCCCCTCCTCTCTCCCTCACCTTTCTCCCCCTGACGTCCCTTCCTCCCTGCCGCTTGGTCGTCGGCCTTATCGCACCATGGACGAAGGGCTAAAACTGCCATGGAAGGAGAGCAAGCAGAAAGCACCTGCCGAATAGCAATAGAAAGCAAGCCAGGCAGCCTGTCTCAAGACAAAGTCATCGAGACTGAGTGTGCATAGTGTGATCACACACATTTTCATTGTGAAACTAAAAGTAAACAAACCTTTGAAAAACAGTGCAATATAACTATAATATGCCAATAGATTAGGCCAATCTCCTTTGCAGCTTCAATGCAATGCTCTTCTATATAAGCTATATAGGTAAGCTACAATAAATACTAACACAATAACCCAGAGAATAAAAAATATATATATGATTGTTTATACTCTTATCTTATCCTATGTCTCCTACTCTCTGATAAGTATCCCCTCTTCCTAGAAACATAATACTAATGCCTTTAGTAGATAAAGGTACACATCATATAGAACCAGAAACACGACCATTTAATAAGATTTTAAATAATTCAAACGATAATTAATGGCGTTTAAATTTAACAAATAGCCTAACACTCCTCCAGTTACTCTCACGAATAAAGCTAACATTTAGAAAAATAGGACTTACACAAATTATGTAGGGATAATTAAAAATTAATCAAGCTGGTGTAGCGCCTCCTAATACAGCTCCTACTCTCAAACTGATTATAGCATTAGTTATAATCTTGCCTTCATCTCTAATAGAATAGATATTACCTAAATTATAATCCTTAGATAAGCTGTAATACACTAAACGCACTGTTAAACAAACCGTCAATTCAATTGCCATATTGAAAAGAAATCATATTGATTTCTATATATTTTTTATATATATTTTATATATATATATTTCTATATATATTTCTATATATATTTTATATATACAAGCAACTTTAAAAATTGTAAAATTATATCTCTAGAATAAAAACCAGCAAAATAAAAGAAATTCCACATAAAGCCAAATTTGGTAAATTTATACATATTCCTATCAGTCGTAAACGATATGCTATTATACGAATGTCCTGATAATCTTTTACACAATGAAGAACAGTTCAGCACAAACGAATAAAAGGGCTTTGAATGAAGCAGGATCTAATAGATGGAAAAAGGCAAGATCGCATATCCTAATGACGAAACTCTATTGTTACTCCTACTTAACTGAAAGTTGACAAAGCAATATTTTTTTAATCGTATTCAAAATTTGAACCGAGCCCGGCTATAAAAATAGTTAATCTACCTAAAAATAATGCCACTATCTGAGGTAAACGTCCTTCTAAAGCTGGGCTAAATCGAATTCACAAATAATCTCCAGCAGTTATTAGCGTAGACGAATGTACTAAAGAAGATACCGGGGTAGGGGCTGTTATAGCTGCAGGTAACCAGGTAAAAAGGAATTTACGCTCTTTTATTTATAGCACACAGTAATCCACCGGAATTTATTTCAGGTATATTTTCCAAATAAGACAAACAACTTTATCTTCCACAACTAAAAATAAAGAAATTGCCAACAACATGGCTACGTCACCCCAGTTTGAGACCGCTGTTAAAATCCTTATAGATATTACTAAAGTTACTACTAGATCCATAACACGATTTATAATTCTATCACCGTATATACATTCCCCTCTGTAATATGATACAATAGAAAAAAATGAATATTGCAAACCCCCAAAATATAAAGGATATTAAATTCACGATTTAAGATATTACAATAGATCTAGAATTAATCTTAGTAATTGTTATTCATTAGAAAAATCTAGACAGCTTAGATATATTGAAACTATTCATAACGTGGTTTAAAATGAATAATACTCATATTTCCGGCACCACAAAGCGACGTTTTATCTGTTATTTAAACTAATAAGATATTCATGATAGTTCTTCCTTTTAAAATCCGAATATTTAAAGTAAGTCTGAGTAATTGTAAGATCAAATACTCCCGCACTTCACGAAAATAAAGCTCTGTAATATTTCCCACGCTGTCTTAACGAAAATATATGTAGAGTATAAGCAGCTCTAAGAAAAGACGATAAGGAAATAGATAATATTATTACTTTTCTCCAAGGTACTATTTCAATAATTCAAGTCATTTCACCTAAAAGATTTAAAGTAGGAGACGCTGCCACATTACCCGCACTGAAAAGGAACTGAAATTTATCAGTCCCTTTCCGATTCACAATGTTCGTCTTCCTTCTCGTTCGTGAACCATGTTAGCCAAACAAAACAAACCGGAGGAACGCGATCCGTGTCCAATCGTTACTACCCTTCACTCGTCAGCAACCAAATATTACTAAACCCGATAACATTAATCCTATTTGGCCACAGAAGAATAAGCAATTAAAGCTTTTTTTTATATATTAACTTGCCGTGACACATTAAACCTACTACTACTACTCCTACTAATCTAATTCTCAATCACAGTCAAGAATCAACCCATGTCCCCCTAGTTTTGATATAACACAGGCCAGAATCATTGAACCTGAAATGGGTGTCTCTACATGGGCTTTTGGTAATCATAAATGAGGTAAAAATATAGGGAATTTCACATTAAAAGTAAATACTGTTGCTACATATCAGATACAAGCAATAAATCCGGTTCCCTTCACATTTTCAACTAATCCTAAGGTTACTCTTCCACTTATGTAGTTAAATTAAAGATACTAACAAAGGAAAAAAAAAAGCAAATGAAGTATAAAGTAATATATAGACCCTGGCCTGTAAACGTTCAGGCTGATAACCTCATCCCAAGATAAGGATTAAAATAGGGATTTAAAAACTCTCAAATCTAATATAGAATAATAAGTAATCATTAGCTGTAAAAGTTTTAATACAAAGTATAAAATTAAAGGAAAATGTTAACTAACAAAAATGAAGAAGGATAATTATCTTATTTCAACACTTGGTCTAGAACAGACTACAAGAGCAGTAACTCAAAATCTTAATAAAAATTAAGTTTATTCTCATAATCGATGATAATGCACCAATCTACTATATATTTCTTAAAATCGTGTCCATAATACATTATCAAAATAAAAGAGAGAATAAAGAGCTTTGAACAGCCCACCATAACTAAGGGTATCAATATAATATAAGCCAACAAATATTTAAAATTATAATACTCTAAATCTAAAACAGCCATTACCATGTGTCCGCACCACTGACGCCAAAAGAGCCAGCCCTAAAGCCTCTTCAAAAGCCAAGCCAAGATGCAATCTTTTAATTCAAAAGATGCTTTATACAATATAGTCCAAACTTAATAAAGTATTTAGCAGATGTTTACGCTTAGTAACAAAACCCCTTAAACCAGAGATAACTCTTACCACGGGGACAATATATTGAACATTTAAAATGAACATTAGTTTTAACAGTTTAAGTAACTGGTCTTGTAAATCGGACTTGAAGTACTGATTTTTCTTAAAATATCAGAGAAAAGAGTTAGCTCTTATCGCTAGTCCCCAAAACTAACATATTAATTAAACTATTCTCTGTATTTCATTTGTTATTATTCTTTCTCTCATAACCATTTCTTCTACCATCTTTTCTCGTCTTTTACCCATTAGCGATGGGAATTATACTACTTATCTGAACCATTATAATTTGGGCTACAGCTGGTCTTTCTATAAACTCATTTTGATTTTCTTATATCTTATTCCTTATTTTTTTTAGGAGCGATATGAGTCTTCATTTATGTTGCTTCTTCAGCATCTAATGAATCCTTTGGCTTTTCAGGTTCCTTGCTATTAACCTCCGCCTTTATCACTTTTTTAGGATATATAATAATCTTTGTAGATCCTCTTCTTAATCAGTTCAACAATCCTCATTATCAAATACTCATTTTCATCTACCCAACTTTTATTGAGTTCTATTTTTAATCATACTTTATTTAGTGTCCTCTATTTATTATTAACTTTAATCGTAGTAGTAACGATTACTGACAATCTGGGTCCTTTACGTCTATCATCATAGTAAATGACGATGCCAATCCTTAAATCCCGTTCATTGTTTAAAATTCTAAATGGAGCTATTGTTAGTAATGTTTAGTAATTCCAATTGTTACTGGTCCTTTCCTTGCTATGCATTACACAGCCAACGTTGACCTTGCTTTTTCAAGGGTTGCTCATTTCTGTCCTGATGTCAATTATGGGTGATTTCTACGCACTCTCCATGCTAAAGGAGCCTCCTCCTTTCTTATTGGTTTATATATACTCCCGGGACGTGGTTTGTACCACGGATCTTTCTTATGTCTACGTGCGTGGTTTGTAGTTTTTTTTTTAGTAGTAATAGCGACAACTTTCTTAGGTTATGTCCTACCCTGAGGAGAAATATCTCTTTGAGAAGCAACTGTTATTACAAACTTCTTTTCCGCTATTCCTTATATTGGGACCGACTTAGTACAGTGAATCCGAGGGGGATTTCCATGTGGATAACGCTACATTGACCCGCTGTATTGTGCCGAAGACGGTCACTCACACACACACACACACACACACACACACACACATATATATATATGTGTGTGTGTATGTGTGTTTCTACAAATATACACGAGCAAACAAACGCATATATATGCGTGTGCGTGTGTGTGTGTGTGTGTGTGTGTGTGTGTGTGTGTGTGTGTGTGTGTGTGTGTGTGTGTGTGTGTGTGTGTGTGTGTGTGTGCCCACAAATATGTGTGTGTGTTTGAATGTGTGCGTGTGGTTATATATATATATATATATATATATATATATATATATATATATATATATATATATATATATATATATATATATATATATATATGCATTAAATTTGGATTTCTGATTTTCGATTGCACATACACACACACAGACGCACACAAAGGAAGAAAAGAAAAGAAAAAAAGTTCAGTCGGTTTAGGATGGAAAGGGAAGTCCCATTTGCCCTACATAGCTGCCTCCAGCTTGTGCATGGATTGTTTGGGGAAGACAATAAGTTTCCTGATCTCAGAGTACGTAGCATAGGCCTACACACTGAACTATTTCGGAACTTCCAAATGCTTTTGACGAATGTTTAGTCGATTGGATCGGATTCCTTGCGGCTTTTCACCCTCCCAAAGGAATTAGACACGACAATGGAAGTCGTATCATGCAGCCAAACACTGGCTTCCATCTGTCCTCTGGCCACTCAAGATGCATAGATAGATAGATATGGATATATATATATATATATATATATATATATATATATATATATATATATTAGATAGATAGATAGATAGATAGATAGACAGAACACACATGCACTTAAACATACACATATATGCATGTTTGTATGTGGGAGTGCTTATGTGTTTGTATGTCTGTTTATATATATCTGCATATCTTTAACTCTATACTGTCTTTAACTCTGTCTGCCTATATATGGAAATATGAATATCTTTACACATATGTGCATATGCCTGTATGTACCATGTATCTATTCGGTGTGATGTAAACGTAAATGTATACATTGTTCCTCATTCGCTCTGTATCCGCATAGATATTGTGTTTTACTGTGAAAATCATCGCAATAACTTCTTGAATTGTTTACATTCATTCTCTGACCTCCACTCCACTGAGCTTTCCAAGACTGCAGTAGAAAATAGGTTTAACAACGGTCTGTTTTCATGTATCTACTTTTGACTATTCCGCGTTCATCGTTCTGCATTTTCTTTCCCTATTGCTTTGTCCTCCGGAAATGGGGATATGAACACTAGTTTCCCCCTTTTTCAGGATCCACTCCATTGCTCTTGGCGTTTCAAAATGGTTACGTCGCTGTCGTCGAGTTATTGTTTGCAAGAGGTTATGAAAGTTTGCAAAAGTTTATTTGTATCATTCGCTTTATATTATTTATTCACAGAATGATAATGTGTTACAGGAAATACAATCTCATAAACTAGTAATAAGTAGGATAGGGAGGAATATGGAACTAGGCGAATGAGAGAGAGCATCATTATCATAGTTGTTACTGTTATTGTTATTTCTGCTATAATTATCTTTTTTCCTATTATTATCCTCATCTTAATCTCGTCATCTTTAGTACCAGATTCCTTTAGTTCGCTAAGCATTTGAGGAGAATATCTAATATCTCTGCACTATTCTTATTATATTCTTAAAGAATTACCCTTATTCTCATAATATAACTGGTGGAATTCGATCTGTACGAAGTGTATTTTCTTTTCTTTAAGTTTTCATTCATACATAATTAGTTTATCTATGAGCAAAGTATTTTGAAAATGCAAACTCCCCCCCCCCCCTGTCTATGTCTTTTTGAGTTCGAAAAAAATGGTCAACATCACCACCAAAGTGTCATCGGCGTCTAAGGTTAAAACATACCTCTGGTAGAAATATTAAAATGTGTTCATAACTTTTAGAAATATCAGACAACACCAAAAACAAACAAACAAAAAAAAATCAACAAACAAGCAAACAGAAATAATACAAATAAAGAAAAGGTTATGGGTTACACGGAAAGTATTTGGACATCCTTACATACCATATATACATTTTTTTTTCTTTCTTTTTTTACACCGCCCCGTACTTGAATATCGTCATTTCACGGGAGTCCTAGTGTGAAAGTTGGGTGTGCCATCCCGTAGAGTACATCGCAGCGACGATGAGGTTGGATACCGTGCTCTACTTCCCGGGTTGAGCGCCAGCGAAGGGTGGACTGTGATATTCAGAGGCCTGAAGAAAGATTTTTTTTTTTTTCGACCAATATCATACGCTGTAAAACCCCATTAGAGCAACAGTAAAGGTAGATGATAGATAATTATATCATATACAAGTATTTCATACATTATTTGTTATTTTTAAGGTAAAAATGTAATGGAAAATAACCGCGATATTTGGGTTCTTCACATATTTACTTGTAGCACACGTATTTTCAGTCCGATTTTAACGTATTATAGCTCATTGTGTAACTGAATAGTAGATCTACTACATGCCGCAATAAGGCTTTGTAATATTTTAAATGTACTTCTTATAAAAGTGACATTTTCGAAAGACCCTTTTGGGGTGTTGAAAAGGTCGCCTTCTTGAAAAAAAGGTTTCGAGATTTTTTTGTTTTTTTTTATTTATTTATTTTTATTATTATTATTTTTTTTTTGATGGTCAATGAAGGCCTATAGACAGCCCAAATCACTGCCACCCTACCACACTATACATGAGATTTTGAGAAACTGTTACGTGCTGGCAATGTCTGCAATACTTCAGAATGCAGGTAGATGATAGAGGATTATGGTGTAGGAAGGCTACTCTTATACCTTGTTTTGTTAATACCAAAATGATCATGAAAAGATGAGAAAAACGAAAAATGACGATATCTTGAAACTCCACCTTTGGGCGGGGAGCAAATCCTCACGGGCGCAAATTATGTCCAAAATTAACATATTCTCGCATCGAACTGAAACTTCTTTTTTCGCTTCCCTCCCTCCCCCATACCTTCACCCTACTCCTAGTGAACCCTTTATGATTAGCATTATTATTGATTTTTTTTCTTCATAATTATCCCAATTACTTATTTTCAACAGTAATAATAATGATCAACGTGATACCGGTTCAAGGGCTAACTTAGGTAATCTTCACGAGATCTTCATCAATCTTGCTCTTTCGAAAATTAGCATATATCTCGTCAGTACAAAAAATGAACATTTTGATGATTATATCTAATGTTAATTAGAATAATGATTACTATAATGATGATGGTAGCATCGAATACAGCAATATCAACAATGACAGCAATAATAATCTTAATGATAATAATCACACTGATAATAATAATAGTAATAATAACAAAAATATTAATTGTGATAACATAACTGGTTAGAATCATGACAGTCATCATGATTCTAATAAAAATTATAATAGTGATAAGTTAAGGATGATAATAACGAGAAAAAGAATTAGAGTAGGAATATTAAATAAGACCAAGAATAGTTGCGGTGATAATATCAACACCAATAATAATAATAATAATAGGGCGATGTGTATTGTTAAGGAAGATGATGAATATGATAATACAAAAATGAGAATAAGGACAGAAAGAAGCAGCAGCAGCAGAAGACAATAACAATCACAGTCGTGATTAAGGGAACTAACACGAATGAGGATTATCAGCATGTCGATAATGAGATTCTTTTAATCTTAATGACATTGCTTTGAAGTTATTGCAGTCAGCATGAGAATATGGGGAAGGAAGGATATTCCGGTTACAGCATTAATCATTATAACTCAGAATTCTTAAAGTTATGAATATGATGGCAATGATTCCTGTTCTTATCTTCATTAAGTAAAAGAATAGAAAAAAAGAGGATATGATGCTAATCACACTGTGGCTGGTGATAAAAGCAAAGATTTGAATGGTGTCCATAAACATAATGATGTCAATCATCTTATGACTAATAGGAATCATAAGGATTATGACAATGACAATTATGATGTCATGGCTGAACGAATATAAGTTCCCTAAACATCCTGGCAATATTACCATGTTTGGCTTTTTATTTGCCTACCCCCTGCCCATGGTATTGTCTTTATCATTGATTTTTTATTATCGTTACCATGATCATCTTTTGTGTGCGTGGCCGTCCAGATGTGTTCTCAGACCAATTGCCCTAAAAGACGTTTATTAAATGTTTTGTAAATTTAAACTTTTATCTATAACATAGGCAACGTTAAGCTCATATCAATGCACATACCTCATGATTGTAGTGCATTAACGCGAACATATCGCTGCTTATGATATAGATGAAAGTTTAAATGAACAAAACATTAATGAACGGATTTAAGGGTAACAGGTGTGAGAAAACTTATGGACACGTGGGCCTTTATGTATCTTGTGATTGCTATTATTACAGCTATTACATCTGTTATTATGAATAGTATTAGTTGCAGTTGCTCTGTTTAATCTCTTTCCTCTCCCTTCTCTCTTCGGGAGGGGGGGGGGGCCTGGCACGTCTCTGGATCAGACGCTCCAGGTTCCCGCCTTTGGTGTGTTGCCAATGCATGATTTTCTTTTCTTTTTCTCTGTCTAAACGAAACGGATTTTGAGGTTGTGTAACATTTTTGAAATAGTGCTTACTTGTTATATTCGAAGACATAGTAACCAGTGGAAAGCGAATAGATCTGAAAATGATAAACTTTTGAGTCGAACATGCAAGTGATGCGTTTGTGCCAGATGTGAGCGTGAGAAATGCCGCGTACGCTATTTATCAAATCTGCAATATTGAAAGCGGAGCTGAACACAAATTAATAAAGAAATTCATAAAGGTACATGAGAGGACAGATACTAGGTTTGTACAAGAAAGTCAGTTATCAAATATTTACAGAATGAGTTTGTATAATTGGCACCATTGGATTTCAGATTTGATTTCTTCGAATATCGCTCCGTACTTTTATAAATTCATACATATAAATGTGTATGTATATATATATAAACATATATTGATGTTTATATCTATATAAACATATACATTGATGTATATATTTATATAAACATATACATGTATATGTAAGTATATGTACACACACACACACATATACATGTATGTATATATAGGTATATTTATGATGCATATATAGGATAGACAGAAGACATAGATAGGCATTTCATGCTTTTATAAATGTACATTTTCCTAATTTCTATTTAATATTTATTTAATTCATTTCCTCTCCCTCCTCTATTCGGACGGGGG
>NC_091585.1:1196598-1199098 GCF_042767895.1 Penaeus vannamei
AGGTGAGATGAATAGGAAAGTAGAGAAGTTCTTGAAAGAGAGAGGAGGAAAAGAGAGAATGAGAGAAGGAGCGAGAGAGAGGGAAGAAAGAAAGAGAGAGGGAAGGTGAGGGCGGGAGAGAGAGGGGGTAGGAGAGAGAAGGTGAGACACACACACACACACACAGAGGAGATTGAGAGAAAATGAGGAGATTGAGAGAGACACACACACACACACACACACACACACACACACACACACACAAGTACTTACTTTCCCAAAATAGAAAGGGAAAGGCATCCTCATCTGGCGATTTCTTCCTTCCAGACGAGCCTCGAAAACTACCGAAAAGACATGAAGGAGAAGCTGCGAGACAAGGATAAGGAGGTTGAGGAGAAGGAAATCGACATTGCTTCTTTGAAGGACGCTCTTGCGAAGAAGGAAGATGAAATAAGCGCAGTTAAGGTGAGATAAACAACAAAGCAAAGTGTCCTAAAATGGGTAAGAGACAGAGATAGATAGTCTGATAGATATAGAGTGAAAGTGACAGAGGTGTGAATAACAAGCTAGGAAAATAAATGGATAGATCGATAGGTAAAGACGATGAGAGAGAGAGAGAGAGAGAGAGAAAGAGAAAGAGAGCGAGAGATAGAGACAGAGAGAAAGTGAGAAAGCAAAACGAGTTCTGAAATAGGGAAGAAACAGAGATAGATAGATAGATATAGAGTGAGAGTGACAGAGATGTGGGTAGCAAAATAGATGGATGGATCGATAGGTAAAGTCAATGGGAGAGAGAGAGAGAGAGAGAGAGAGAGAGAGAGAGAGAGAGAGAGAGAGAGAGAGAGAGAGAGAGAGAGAGAGAGAGAGAGAGAAGGAGAGAGGGTGAGAGAAAGAAAGTGAGTGAGAGAGAGAGAGAGAGCGGGAAAGAGAATCATGAGAGTGAAAGCGAAAGCGCGAGAGAGGCGATGGAAGGAAGAAGGATGAGAAAGAGAGAGGACGAAGGTACGAGAAAGAGTGAAAGAGAGAAATGGTGAGAGTGATAGAGAGAATGTGGAAAAGATAGGAAAAGGTGAAAAGGAGAGAGAGAGAGTGGAAGGCAAAGAGAGAGAGAGAGAGATAGAGTTAAATTCATTGTTATACGAAAGAGAAGCAGGAGGAATAGGCATGGAAACACTCATAGACACACAAATACAGTTATATGCACACACACACACTCACACGTACTTACATTCCCAAAATAGAAAGGGAAAGGCATCATCATCTGGCGATTTCTTCCTTCCAGACGAGCCTCGAAAACTACCAAAAAGACATGAAGGAGAAGCTGCGAGACAAGGATAAGGAGGTTGAGGAGAAGGAAATCGACATTGCTTCTTTGAAGGACGCTCTTGCGAAGAAGGAAGATGAAATAAGCGCAGTTAAGGTGAGATAAACAGGAAAGCAAAGCGAGTTCTGAAATGGGGAAGAGACAGAAATAGATAGATAGATATAGAATGAGAGTGACAGAGATGTGGGTAGCAAGCTAGCAAAATAAATGGATAGATCGATAGGTAAAGTCAATGGGACAGAGGGAGAGAGAGAGAGAAGGAGAGAGGGTGAGAGAAAGTTAGTGAGGGAGAGAGAGAGAAAGAGAATCATGAGAGTGAAAGCGAAAGCGCGAAAGAGGCGATGGAAGGAATGAGGATGAGAGAGAGAGAGGACGAGGGTACAAGAGTGAAAGAGAGAAAGGTTGAGAGTGATAGAGAGAATGTGGAGAGATAGGAAAAGGTGAAAGGGAGAGAGAGGGTGAAAGGCAAAGAGAGAGAGAGAGATAAAGAGAGAGAGTTAGATTTATTGTTATACGAAAAAGAAGCAGGAGGAAAAGGCATGGAAATACTCATAGACAAACAAATACAGTTATATGCACATACACACACACAAACACACGTACTTACATTCCCAAAATACAAAGGGAATGCCATCATCATTTGGCGATTTCTTCCTCAGACGAGCCACGAAGAAGACCAAAAAGACCTGCAAGAGAAGCTGCGAGAAAAGGATGAGAAGGTCAAAGAGACGCAGAATGAAAATGCTGCTTTGAAGGATGCTGTTGCAAAGAAAGATGGGGATTTAGAAAGATTGAAGGTGAGATGAATAGGAAAGTAGAGAAGTTCTTGAAAGAGAGAGGAGGAAAAGAGAGAATGAGAGAAGGAGCGAGAGAGAGGGAAGAAAGAAAGAGAGAGGGAAGGTGAGGCCGGGAGAGAAAGAGAGAGAAAGTAGGAGAGAGAAGGAGAGAGAGAGACACACACACACACACAGAGGAGATTGAGAGAGAGAGAGAGAGAAAAAAAAAAGAGTGAGACGAATGAGAGAGGGAGAGGTTGGGGCCAAAGAAGAGATATTTTGTAGAAAGACTAAAGATTTACTTTTAATTCTATTTCTTGCAATGGATATTCTTTGCTGTGACATGCTGCCTCTGAATCTCCCCCTGTGTGCAAGGAATGGCCTAGAGTACCATCCACTGGCTAGACAAGCACGTTGCCAT
>NC_091585.1:1204098-1214098 GCF_042767895.1 Penaeus vannamei
ATTTTCCCTTCACGTTGATTGTGATGTTCTTAATGATAATGACGGTGGTGATGTCTTACTGTTTTATGGCGTCTATGACGATCATATTCCTGATGATAATTGTTTGTAATATTGATGGATATTAATCTGATGGTCAGCGTATTCCCGCGACGGTACGTAGAAGGAAACAGACATACGACACGAGACGCAAATCTTTATATTCACGACGCCAACCTGCCTTGGCGAACAATCCATTTGATTCCTCGCTTTTCACGCTCAAACCCCTAAGCACACGCTTTCACGTCATTCCTGTCATGTTGATGTGGTTATGGCATTAGCTCAGGAGGAAAAACAAAATATCTTTTGTTAACGAAAATTATTCTACGGCAAAATGCCAGTTCATCTTGTTTTTATAAAGCACCTTCAGCATGTTGCTATGCATATATATATATATATATATATATATATATATATATATATATATATATATATATATATATATATATATATAGATAGATAGATAGATAGATAGATAGATAGATAGATAGATAGATATACGTATATGCATATATATACGTATGTATGTATATGTATTTGTAAATGTTATGTTTGTTTGCTTGACCTTACTTAAATACAAATGTATTTCTTTTTTATGTCTGATCGTCGTAGTTTTGCAGTCAGTATTACCACAATAACTTCATGATTTGTTCATACTTATGAACAATAAAAAACACTTAATGTCTTCTTGGCTTTCAAGATTACAATAGGTGAGAGTTTCTGTTAACAGTCTGTTTACCCGCACGATTCCTTTCTCATGAGCTTGTTTTATTCTCGTTGGTACACATTCATCGTTCTGCATTTCCGTTTCCTTTTGGTTTGCCTTCCGAAAACGGGGAAGTTAAGTCCAGTTTCTCTCTCCCTTTTCAGGACGGACTCCCCTGCACGAAGCTTCCTCCAGCGGGCAGGAAGGAGTGGCTGAAATCCTGACCGCCAATGGGGCGGACCTGAACGCCAAGACCGACGACGGTGAGACAGTTTCTGAGACGAAGGACGCAGCTAGTCCTGGTCCCATCATTCTCTCCTTCCTTTTCATCTACTCTTTTCACAGCGCTGGTACTGAATGGCACTTCGATGGCTGCTCGAAGCAGCAGGATCTCCTGGCATTGTTTATTTATTTTCACTATTAAGATGATTATTATTTGTATTATCAATTATATTACCCTTTTCTTTGTTCATTTATTTAACTATTTATTATTTCATTTTACTTAATTTCGATGATAAGTATGTAAGTGTCCTATCCCTATCCTACATAGGGATAGGATGGAGGTAGGATGGGCGAGGGGAATGGAGGTGGCCGACGAGAGAAAGGAGTGGTAGAGGCATAATTAGAAGTAGAGGGAGATGAAGACGAACAAAGGAGTTTAAGAGAGCAGTTTCACGACTTTTTTCCATATATCTTTAAGTTGCTTTTCTCAACAATGGCTGAACAGAAGAACGACTCCGGAAGTAGGCCAAATAATCATTTATTACTGCCATTGTATCCTTACAATAACAATCTAGGCTTATTAATCAATCAATTAACATAGTTATTATAATTTTCTAAATTGTAATAATGAGTATTTGCTGTGGTTTCATTGAAATTCCATCTTATGATTACTACTGTTACTATGATATATTGCTATCATCTTCATCACCAAACCCATCAGTATCACCTCCCTTCTCATCATTATCATTATCAGTAGTACAAGTTCTGTAGTTCAATGTAACAATCTGTAGGAAATGCTTCATATTTCTGAAGGAGTAATATTTCATTTTTTTTTTTTTTAAGAATCGCATCCATTGTCATATTCTAACTGATATAACTCGATATGCAGTTAGTTGACTGTAAGAGAAAGAAAGGAAGACGGCCTTTAATATTGCACGAGTCCTTATGTTTAGAACTATTTCCCTCTGTCTCATTTCTCACTCTTCCTCCCTCGTATCCCTTTCCCCTCCACCCTCGCCTCGCTTTCCCCTTTTCCTCGCATTGTCCGCAACCTTCCTTTTTATTTCCTTCTTCCTTGCCTCTCCCTTCTCCAGTCCCTCTCCCCCTCAACCCTGCCTCCCCCCCTTTTCAGTCATGTTACTGCTTAACCCTCCATGATTATCAACATAATAATAAATCTAATAATAAGAACAATTACTATTTTTATTGTTATCAGTATTATTATTATCAGTCTCTTCATTGCATACATTTTGATTACCATGGTTGTTAATAGAAATATATGATGATTATATTAGTACTTATTGTATTCATAATAGTTGCTGATATCATTATTTTTATCTTGTTGCTAGATTACCACTACTACTAAGAGATTACTTTCATAAATATTTGCATAGGCATCGCATAACATAGACATATTTGCTGACCTTTTGAAACCCTTTCGCTTAAGATTCCTAACCCTTCAGATTTACTGCAGTCATTAATGCTGTTGTAATTTGAGGGAAGGATAATCATAACCAAAACATATCCAAGAAAAATGATAATTTCAATGGATATCAACTCTTTTCATTCATCAGTAGATTTTTATATAAGTTATTATGGCTAATAAGGTATTGAATACGTCTATTTTCCACTTTTTTTACTCATCCGTTAATGGCAAGACATTTCTACTGATTTCGTTATTTTTCGATGGCATTTAGACACACGAGCTTCATTCTCGATGAGGCCAGGTATATATATATATATATATATATATATATATATATATATATATATATATATATATATATAGAGAGAGAGAGAGAGAGAGAGAGAGAGAGAGAGAGAGAGAGAGAGAGAGAGAGAGAGAAAGAGAGAGAGAGCGAGAGAGAGAAAGAGAGAATATTAATGAAAGAAAGACACTGTTGATGCTGCATTCAAAGGACAGTGCTTTGTTGAATAACAATGTTCTTTAACGGGGAGGGGGGGGGGAGGGAGGAAGTTGCTTCCCCTAATAAACTCAGGATAATCCTACACAGGACTGAGTGTGACCGCCCTTTCAAAGGCCCGGTCACACTAGTCTATTCAGACCTGGGATTCCGTTACAGAGCGGAATCATTCCAGCGCTGTGTCAGTCTTTCATTCCTGGCCAGAACAGGAGAGAGATTTCCGGAAAAGATATAATTACTTGGAAGCGCTGGAAAGATTCCGCTCTGTAATGGGATTCCTGGTCAGAATAGACTAGTGTGACCGGGCCTTTGAAAGGGCGGTTACACTCGGTCCTGGGTAGGATTACCCTGAGTTTATTAGGGGAGGAGGAAGATAAGGCAACTCCTTCCTCCCTCCCCCCCCCTCCCCCTTAAAGAACATTGTTATTCAATAAAGCACCGTCCTTTGAATGCAGCATCAGCAGTATCTTTCCTTCATTAATCTCTCTCTCTCTCTCTCTCTCTCTCTCTCTCTCTCTCTCTCTCTCTCTCTCTCTCTCTCTCTCTCTCTCTCTCTCTCTCTCTCTCTATATATATATATATATATATATATATATATATATATATATATATATATATATATATATATGCATATAGATGCCTGGCCTAGCATCTGGTCAGAGAGGACCTTATTTTTGCTCATTTCGTCTCACAGTGAACAAAAATAATGAAAATAAAAGCAACTCACAAAATCCATAACTGATCAAACATTGTATCCCAAAGGGCATCAAAGTACTACCTACTTACTACTACTTACTACTTACTACTTACTACTTATTACTTATTATTATTATTACTTATTACTTATTATTACTTATTATTATTATTATTATTACTTATTATTATTATTATTATTATTATTATTACTTATTATTATTATTATTATTATTACTTATTACTTACTACTACTTACTACTTACCAAGACTATACATACATATATACATATATGTGTAAGGGTGTGTGTCCTGCATATACGAACATTATATATGAGCACAAACAAAAACGAGTCTGCTTGTGTTTGTGTGTGTGTGTGTTTGGTTGTGTGTGTGTGTGTGTGTGTTTGGTTGTGTGTGTGTGTGTGTGTGTGTTTGGTTGTGTGTGTGTGTGTGTATTTGGTTATGTGTGTGTATTTGGTTGTGTGTGTGTATTTGGTTGTGTGTGTTTTTGGTTGTGTGTGTTTTTGGTTGTGTGTGTGTGTATTTGGTTGTGTGTGTGTGTGTATTTGGTTGTGTGTGTATTTGGTTGTGTGTGTGTGTGTGTGTGTGTGTGTATTTGGTTGTGTATGTGTGTATTTGGTTGTGTGTGTGTGTATTCGGTTGTGTGTGTGGTTGTGTGTGTGTGTGTATTAGGTTGTGTGTGTGTGTGCGTATTTAGTTGTGTTTGTGTGTGTATTTGGTTGTGTGTGTGTGTGTATTTGGTTGTGTGTGTGAGTGTATTTGGTTGTGTGAGTGTGTTTGTGTGTTTGGTTGTGTGTGTGTGTGTGTATTAGGTTGTGTCTGTGTGTGTATTTGGTTGTGTTTGTGTGTGTATTTGGTTGTGTGTGTGTGTGTGTGCGTTTGTGTGTACGTAGAAATATATATATATATATATATATATATATATATATATATATATATATATATATATATATATATATATATATATATATATATATATATATGTATGTGTGTGTGTGTGTGTGTGTGTGTGTGTGTGCGTGTGTGTGTGTGTGTGTGCGCGCAGGTAGTCTTGGGAAAGGCAAAGGCCAAGGGAGTAAACCCCTACAGAAAATCCGGAGTGGAGCCCCTCAGGCGGTTTGATGTTGAATTCCATCATCTATCCGACTGCTCCTGCGGTCCAGTTGTGGTTGAGACGTTATGCCCTGCATCCCTCTTGACTATAGCAGCTTGGATTGAAAGGCGGGTCGTGGTGCTCGGGCAACCCACGGCCTCCACGCATCCTTCGCCCAGGGTTCAGTGACACCGTTCACTGACTCCACTGGCGACGGTGGCAGGTGTAAGATAACACTAGGATCTGCTAGTCACAGACTTGCACTCAGGCGACCAGGGCAGGATGGTCGTTCTCTACTCACCTGGGGCAAGGTAGTGTTCGGCAGCCACTATGGTGACAGACAGCAGTGCTCCCTCCTCAGAGGGAAGGGTCTAGAAAAGGTGACCTAAAGAAAGCTTGCCTCATACTCCATCCTGTAGGCATACCGCAGCTGACTGGACATCTAGAAATGTGGTCGAAACAAAGAACATCACAGGATGGAATATCTACCTACAAGTGCCATTTATGTGTTGGAGTTTGGAACATCAGGACTCTCATGGACAACAAGAACAGCAACAGACCAAAGCGACGAACAGCACTCGTGGGACTAGAACTTCAGCGATACAACAATGATATTGCTGTTCTCAGTGAAACACGCCTGGCAGACTCTGGCAAAATCACAGTGATAGGAGCTGGATATACCTTTTTCTATTCAGAAAAGACATGAGGAATGCAGAGAAGCAGGAGTTGGCTTTGACATACGTACCTTTGTGAAAAAAACTAGTTTTTACCAAAGGGAACCTGTGATCGTCTGACAGCGATGAGACTGCCCCTCAAAGGAAAAAAGCACCTAACACCCATCAGTGCGTATGCCCCCACTATGTCGTACACCCATGAGCAGAAGTTGTTCTGCCAGGACCTTTCAAACTTGTTACACGCTGCTCCAAAAGGTGACAAGCTCCTGTTGCTTGGGGACGTTAATGCTCGTGTGGGCAAAGACTTCGTGTCATGGCCAGAGGTCATTGGACGACTTGGAGTGGGCCAGGAGAACTCTAATGGCCAGTTGCTTCTTATGCTTTGTGCTGACCATGGTCTGACCATCACCAACACCCTGTTCCAGCTACCACACATCCACAAGGCACCCTCGTTCCAGACTCTGGCACCTGATCGACTACGTGGTTACTAGGCGCCATGACATTCAAGATGTACAAATTACGAGGGTAATGAGAGGAGCAGACTATTGTACTGACCACTACTGCTGAGGAGCAGGCTCTCCTCATCCATCGCCAGCAGGCACAGACATCAAAAAGTTTAATGTCCAGAGACTCATTGACCCTGAAACCAAGGAAGCCCTTGTAACCAACCTAGCAGACCGGCTTTGTAGCTTTCCAGCTGAAGAAGATCCAGAGGCAGCTTGGGCCAACTTCAGGAACACAGTTTACGACTCAGCCAAACTGACACTTGGACACCCGAAGAGGAAACACCAAGACTAGTTTGACAGCAAGAACACAGAGATTACCAGCCTGCTCAAACAGAAGCAAGAAGCCTACAACAGCTGGCTCAATGACAAGGAGTCAACATCTAAGCATAATCACTTCAGAAGCAAGGTCCAGACTGCCATACGACAGATGAAGGACAAGTGGTGGGTGGCCAAGGCTGCATAGTTACAACAGTATGTAGACGAGCACAACTCTAAGAAGTTCTTTGATAGTTTGGAGACTGTGTATGGACCCTCTTCCAATGCCATTGGCACCTGTTCGATAAGCTGATGGCACTCTGTTCATTAAGAAGAGTGACATCGTACAGCGGTGGTGTGACCACTTCAGTCAGTTCCTGAACAGACCATCCCAGATAGACCAGCAAGCAATCCTGAACATGGCTTAACGTCTGGTCCTGACATCACTTGATTACCCTCCGACACTGGAGGAAACCCGGAAAGCAATCAAGCAACTCCAGATAGGCTATGGCAGTCAAGCTCACTGAGCTGATGCAGCAGTTTTGGGAGGCAGGATCAGTGCCTCAGGACTTCATGGACAACATCATTCACCTGCACAAGAATATAGGCGACAGAGCATCATGTGACATCTCACTGTTGAGCACTGCAGGGAAGACCGTGTCTCACATCATCCTGAATCGCATCCTTCACCACTTGCTGGACGATGTTGTCTCAGAGAGCCAGTGTGGCTTCAGGAGCGACAGGGGAACAATTGGCATGATGTTTGCTCTCCGCCAACTGCAAGAGAAGTGCCAGAATCCATACGTCTGTTCGTTGACCTAACGAAGGCCTTTGACATCGTCAGTAGTGAGGGTCTGTGGTCCATACTCTCCAAACTTGGCTGTCCATCAAAGTTCATCAAGATCATCAGATCATTCCATGACCGTATGATGGCCCATGTAGTGGAAAATGGATTTGTGTCAAACCCTTTCTCAGTGTCAATGGAGTGAAACAAGGCTATGTCTTGGCGCCAACTCCGTTCAGCCTCATGCTCGCCACTATGCTGTTCTCTGCACTGTCCAACACCGATGTAGGAATCACTATCCGCTACAGATATGATGGCCACTTCTTTGACTTGAGGCGTGTGAAGGCCAGAACCAAAGTAGAGTGTAGGGAGAACTCAATATCATGCTTCACACCAAGCTGGCAGTCTATAGAGCAGTTGTTACCACTTCCCTGCTCTATGGTTGTGAAACCTGGATGCTGTATAGGAAACAACTGAGAGCTCTGGATCAGTTTCATATCCGATACCTGCACAAGATCATGGGCGAAAGAATCTCCAACACAGAAGGACTTCGCAGAGCTGACATGCCTGGCATCAAGGCGCTCATCACGAAAGCACAGTTGAGGTGGGTTGGGCATGTGATATGGATGAACGACTCGCACCTTCCAAGGATGGTCTTCTTCTCTGAACTGGCCTCTGATGCAAGAAACATCGGACGGCGACTCAAGCGCTTCAAAGACTGCTTGAAAACTTCCCTTGTAGCCTGTGGTATCCCATTTCAGGGCTGGGGAACTCTTGCCTCTGACCGCAGTGCCTGGCGTCTGGCTGTCCACAAAAGGGAGTCAATGCCTTAGAAAAAAGCGCTTTCAAAACCTAGACCAGAAGCGCCAAGCTCGCAAGGAGAGGAGACCGGTCCCGCAAACTACTGTAGCATGTCTTGAGTGTGGACGCATCTGTGCCTCAAATTTTGGCTTGTGATCCCATATGAAGCGTCAATGACGTCTTCATCGCTTGCGATGTACTTCCTATAAATATATATATATATATATATATATATATATATATATATATATATATATATATATATATATATATATATATATATATATATATATATGTATATGTATACATATATATATGTATGTATGTATGTATATGATATATATATATATATATATATATATATATATATATATATATATATATATATATATATATATATATATATATATATATATGCGTGTGTGTGTGTAAGCATCTCCAGACACATATATACATACATACACACATCCGTATATCAATCTCTCTCTCTCTCTCTCTCTCTCTCTCTCTCTCTCTCTCTATATATATATATATATATATATATATATATATATATATATATATATATATATATATATATATACATACATATATATATACACCACACACGCATATATATAATGTATATGTATATATGAACGTAGGTGTCTGGGCGTGCTTTTGTGTTTGTATGTCAGTTTATATGTCTGTATATCTATATCTATACCCATATACTATGTATCTAGTTTTTCCTATTTGTTCCGCATTCCTCGTTCTGCATTTTCTTTCCCTAATGGCCTGTCTTCCGCAAGTGGAAACATTATCTTTCTCCCTTTTCCAGGAAGCACTCCTTTGTACCTGGCGTCTCTCAATGGCCACGTCGCCGTCGTTGAAACCCTGGCCCGCAAGGGGGCGGACCTCGACGAGAAGAAGAGTGAAGGTAAGTTTTCATATGTGTGGAGCATCACGTTTACCCGACCTCGTAATAATTCTTTTTCAACTAAAGTGAATTTGCTTCGGCTCTTACTCTGATACCAAAGGGATGGATTTCAGCAGTTGGGTTTTAAGTTAAAAGGCGAAACTCTGTTCTGTAATGTATAAATCGTTGGTTCTGTGCCCAACGTGTCATTGATTAAGTCGTTATAGATGGGCTACACTGTCATTACATCCTGTTCTCTAGAATTTCCCTAAATTTTGGTGCACTTTGAATACCATTCCTTGTGTCCCTATAGCTGCAAGAAGTTCCCCTAATCACTTTTTGAAATTGTCTTCTGAACACTAACACCACAAAGCTCATTCAGGAACACAATTGAATTTTTTTTTTTTTTTTGCTTTTCATGGTCTATCTTTCTTCCGGAATAGGAAAGTAAACACGTTTCTCCCCTTTCCAGGATTCGCTCCCCTGCACAGAGCCGCTCAGTATGGACACGTGGAAGTCATCAAGCTCCTGGCCACCAAGGGAGCGGACCTGAACGTAAAGAACATATGGGGTGAGGCAATTTCAGGGACGAAGGACGCGATTTCCCTTTTCGTTCCTTCTTTCTTCCCTCTCTTTCTCTTACTTAATTTTTAAGCACCAGTATTCAGTCATTTTGATAGCTTATAGTAGAATTCTGCATCATTGCTAATTTGTCTTTATCATTGTGGTAATTACTGTTTCTATTATAATTTCCATTACCTATTTGTATTTCTGGTTGTTTTGTTTGTACTTTTCGCAAAAAAAACAACAACTATATTTCCATTCTTTACTTTATCATCACTAATCTTTTAATTATGATGATAATTGTGCTTCAGTTATATTATAATCGGGTGGGATGAGGATAAGATACTGTTATAGGCAAGGGCGAGGGAGATAGAGGCAGGATGACGATCGAAAGGGTCAAGCTAACACCTACAGCATTACTGACAATATCAAGTGATGAAAATCATGATAAATGTATCACATTGATATTATGAAGAGTATCATTTATTTCACAGTAGATTAATAATAATTACTCTGCATCCTAGACCGCTAACTGAAGTGCCATTACTCGTACAACACTAGCCATGGAATCGAGAACATTCCAGCTCATGCCATGCACCGGGCCACCACTATATGCCTAGATGGACCACCTATACAATAATAAGGCACATTAATAACGAAATCAGTTCCTTCGTCACACAGAGCCTAAAGCCAATTAATCCCAATCAACATTTGAAGTGTATTTATGTAGAACACTCAGTGGCAATCGCCATTATTAGGAGGCCGATCCAGGTATGCACAAAGGAACCTTACGACCAAGTTCACAAGACGGTGTAACAC